>NW_017296562.1:35977-37712 GCF_001594075.2 Trachymyrmex cornetzi | reverse complement strand
GCATCTTGATCAAACATTGTTTTTTGATGGGAAAAACTTCTGAACAATCATTGCAATGGTTGCAGAAATGTTATCCCACATCTGCTCCTTCGAGAACAACATTTTATCGGTGGTTTAGTGAATTTAAAATGGGTCGTACAAGCACCGAAGACGCACCTTGCTCTGGAAGGCCAAAAGAGGCTACGAATGCGGAAATCGTAAAGCAAGTGCATCGAATCGTTTTGAGTGATCGTAAAGTGAAGTTGCGCGAGTTAGCTGAGGTCGTGGGCATCTGAAACGAACGGGCGGGATACATTTTGCACGATCTTTTGGAGATGAAAAAGCTATCGGCGCGATGGGTGCCGCGTTTGCTGACCGTCGACCAAAAACAGCAGCGCGTTGATGATTCAACGGTCGGTTTGGCGTTGTTGCAGCGTAATCGAGCGGACTTTTTTCGATGTTTTGTGACGATGGATGAAACGTGGGTCCATTACCATACGCCTGAGTCCAATAGACAGTCTGCAGAGTGGCTGGAAAGCCACGAAAGCCGATCAAAGCGGCCAAAAGACCAACGCTCGGCCGGGAAGATTATGGCCTCCGTTTTTTGGGATGCGCATGGCATAATCTTCATCGATTACCTGCAGAAGGGAAGAACAGTTACGGGAGAGTATTATGCAGCGTTATTGGACAAACTGAACGACGAAATAAAGAAAAAACGGCCCCATTAGACGAAGAAAAAAGTTCTGTACCATCACGATAACGCACTGTCACACACGTCCTTGAAAGCAATGGCCAAATTGGACCAATTACGATTCGAATTGGTTGCTCACCCATCGTATTCTCCAGACTTGGCCCCCAGCGACTATTATCAGTTCCCAAACCTCAAGCGGTGGCTCCAGGTGAGGTTCCAAGGTGAGGCAGTTGTATTGATGACATAATCAGAGTTGCTGGGAGCGTTCTAAAGCATCAAATGGACCAATCATATCAGTGCTACAAATGCTCTGTAGCGTTTGAAGCATTAAGTGGACCGCAGCCCGTAGTGTTAGTAAAGTGTGTTTTGACAGCCGACCGACGTAACCTCAGTATTGATCAGTGAAATTTCTGAAATATTTCAAAACTTAATGAAACGAGTCGGAGATCGAAACCTTTAATATATCAGATAAGTTGTAGTTTTGAAGAAGTATAATTGCTTTTACACTAGAATATCGTGCAGCTTTTGGGGAAGCATGAGTGCTGCAGGTGTAATAGAACTTCACCAGACTACGGCACACATGACAGCAGTAGAATATGTTGACATTTTGGAAATAGTCATGCTTCCCAGCGCGAACGAGATTTCCAGCAGACCAACATCCGACCATTACGTTCATTACAGGACAACAGTGCTGTTCACAATGCTCATGTGACACTTCCCAGATAACAATTGGTGAGTGCTCATATTACTCTCATGGCATGATTGTCACGAGTGCCTGCAATAACGCATTCATGTTACTCTCACTAAGTGATAGAAGCACGAGTGCGTGCGTAAAAGGTAGCATTATACAGTCATGTGTGAAGGAATATATTTACATAAAATTCATAGTACCTTCACGCATGATCATCATACGTGCGTGCAAAAAAGCATTCATGTTGCGTTCATGCATGCAGTAATAAAAATCGCGCGCTTTCCGTCATCATGATGCCGGCGTATGAAAACACTCCGCGCCGTGTGCATATACGAGGTGTGATCAAAAAGTAAGGTGACTTTTTGAATTTTGCG
>NW_017296562.1:25880-35375 GCF_001594075.2 Trachymyrmex cornetzi | reverse complement strand
CATGAACATCGCCCAAGACATGTTGAACGACGTCAATGATGATCCTGATCTGCTCAAAAGGGTTATAACTGGTGACGAAACATGGAAAATTGAAAAGACCCATGAAAGGACGAAGATTTGCGACGATTGAGGAGATTAAGGCTGCATCGCTGGAGGAGCTCAAGGCAATACCCAAAAGTGCATTTCAGAAGTGTTTTGACGACTGAAAAAAGCGCTGGCACAAGTGCATTGTATCACAGGGGGATTATTTTGAAGGGGATAACATAATTTTGGATGAATAAATGAATATTTTTTTATAAAAATGAAAAGTCACCTTACTTTTTGATCACACCTCGTATAATTGCTGTATAGTCATGCACTATTTTGCGTTCGACTTTACCATGTATACGTTGGAACCGTTGAGTGAGATAATAAATATATACAGGGTCTAAGCACAAATTATAAAGCGATCGATCGTAACTGTGCGAGTCGTGGAACGAAAGTCGTAGTTGTATTATAGATTATCAAAACTGTAAGACATAAGGTATAATATGTTGTTATGTCCTCGGTTCTTTCGCACATGCTCCCGATAGCTGGCGACCTCTTGTCAGCTGACGCTCTTTGCGCTATCACGCTAGCGGCGCTCGCAACAGTACGTTGGAGTCAAAAAGCCGGAGCACGACCGCCGGAGCACGGTTTTCGGAAAACAGCTTAACGAATCACAAGTACGAGTTACGAAAGATCGTTAGCGAATTACAAGTACGACCGACACGTTATCGAAGTACATTCCGCCGTAATCCGTTGCGTTTATCGATACGTGCTAATAGTCTCGAGTCTCTTCGGAGATGTGCTTGCCGTTCCGTCATTGTGTCAAATCTATCTTTGATTTATAAGTCGCGCAGTGTAAAGTTGTGTTTAAGAATAAAGTCAGTGATCGTTGAATTTAAATAACGTGACTGTTTATTCAAAGCCTTTATCACGCAGTGACATCCTGATCATAGAACCCGCTTACAGACTAACGAACATTGAAATCTAAATCGTAAAATAATATACGAACTAATAGTGAAATAAAATATCACTGTTAATCTTTACATTCAAAAATCCCTTACAGTATTTATATCATCAGTGGGATATCTTACAGTCTTCCTTTTTCAAAGCTGTAGATATCTTACAGTTTTTTTCTCAGAAGTGGGATACAGCTCACGTACCGCTCACAAAAGGGGATTAAGAGATTTAGGGATAACTTACGCGATTCCCATAAACGTGGAGTGGAATTAATTAATTAATCGACGCCTCTCCTGAGGATCGAGAATTGCCACGTTTAAGTTAGCCGTTAGGTGCTACGACCTTTCAGGTCATCTGTGTTGTTGGCACGCGTACTCGTCGTGTTCGCGTCAACCGCGCTTTCGGTCGAGTCATCCGCGTCCGCGACTTCAAAACAATAAAGGAGAACTTCGTGTTTCTTCGAAGAAGAGGATCTGCAGCAAACAAAGAAAATTTGTGAATTACCTGCAAAGATTACTCTGATAATCATGAATAGATCACAATTAGACAAAATGACGATCGAGCAACTTCGAGAAGTAGCTCAGGGGTACAACCTGCCTCTGTGCGAAGATTCCAAAAAGTTGATCGATTCTATCATGACGTACCTGGAACGGAGTTCTCAGGTGACGCCAGGGAACATCACGGGTTCCACGAGTGATGGGACATTACCAGGACCATCATCGGCTAGGCAACAGCCCTCTGGAGCAACTACCGTACAGACCTGGCAAGTCTCTTCGGACGTAGCGTCATTGATTGCTACGGTCGTTAACCCTATGCATCAGGATATTCTGGAAGGCCAGAAACGACAACAGGAGCTTATGTCCAAGATGCTGGAATCGCTCTTGAACCACCATGGCACTCTTGCTAACGAGTCATCGGAAGGGCAACCGATGCAACTTATGCAAGAGGCGGTATCGCCCAATGAACGAGGAATATCCCCGTCCTCTCAACGTACTACATTAGGTACGATTACGTCGGCTCATGCAGTCACGCTATTGGCGACGCAGATCCCCACATTTGGAGGATCGGATTCTGAAAATGTGCAATTATGGGTACAAAGGGTGGAACAAGTAGCCCGAATCCATAATGTACAGTCAGATGTTACCTTGCTAGCCGCATCCAGCAAGTTAACTAAACTGGCAAAGAGATGGTATGACATTGGATCAGGATCCATGCTCGAATCATGGTTAGGCTTCAAGGAAGCGATCTTGAAGAGATTTACTCGCAAAATCCTGTACCATGTAGCCATGCAGAAAATTGAAGTTCGAAAATGGAACAGCTTCAAGGAAACTTTCCTCGAATATGCAATGGACAAATTGACACTGATGCACGATCTCAACCTATCTCCAGATAGTGCTATTCATTTGCTGATCAGTGGAATCAACAGTCGGTCCCTACGAGAGACAGCAGCTGCACTCGACCTGGAATCCGTCGACTCATTCTTAGACTCGATGCATAGAATTACATCGGTCACATTGGAACCGGAAAAGCGGCTCACAACGGATTCAAAGGCCGCAAAGGCAAAAGAGTCCACTTACAGAAGAGGTGGCAAATCAGCTCATCCAGTAACGACATCTCAGAAGGACGAATCGAACACCTGCGGATTCTGCAAGATCCCGGGACACACGTTCGAAAACTGCTTTAAACGACGACGTCAAGAACGGCTTCAGACGATCGCCAAGGCTTCGCCTACGACACCGTCCACCACGTCGCCGACAACCACCGTCTCCGCTGTCGACGCAGTGAGGGATGACCAGACGATAGCACATGTCCAGCCTAAGAGTAAGAATTTATACATTCACGACCTTGCGTTAGAGGTTACGGCCTTAAATAAGGTTAATTGTAAAATGTCTGCGCTGTTAGACACGGGTAGTCCCATATCTTTTGTTAAACCGTCAGTATTTTGTAAAATTTTTACGGACAATTTTGATATGTTAATCCCGCCAAAAGTAGAATATAAAGCAGTAAATAACTTACCGGTGTTAATACACGGGTCGATTGTAACGACAATCACATTGAAACAAATAGATGACGTCGAATTAGATGTTAATCTGCACGTGTTAGCCGAGGATAATCTCGCCACGGATCTTATACTAGGCCGCGATTTCTTAGAAAAACACGGCTTGACAATAATATATCGCCCGATTGGGAAAACAGCTGACGACGCTGTCGCGTCTCCGCGCGCGTTCCCAAAGTCATTACAACAGATTCTCGCCTGTGCCGAGATTAACGACAACTCAAATCGTTATGGCGAAATTATCACTCATTTTAATAAGGAAGTTACAGCTCAGCTGACTAGTTTGTTAATAGAAATCGATAATAAGCGCGTCGATCGAATTGACGACGATTATAAAGTCACGGTTAAATTAAAGGATGCGTCGGTTTTCGCGTACGCTCCGCGACGATTCGCATATCAGGAAAAATTACAGATGCGAGAGATCACTAATGACCTTCTAGCAAGAGGCATTATTAAAAGAAGTAACTCGCCGTATTGTGCGCGCGTTGTACCGGTACGAAAGAAAGACGGCCGTATGCGCCTATGCGTGGATTTACGTCCTCTTAATCAACGCGTTATCAAACAAAAGTATCCATTTCCAGTAATAGAAGACTGTATCGCTCTTCTTGGAAATAAGCGTGTTTTCACCCTTCTCGATTTACGAGATGGTTTTCACCAAATTAAGGTAGATGAGCAAAGCACACAATATTTCTCATTTGCTACGCCTGACGGGCAGTTCGAATATAACCGTCTTCCGTTTGGTTATTGTGAAAGTCCTGCTGAATTTCAAAAGAGGTTGATAAATATTTTTCAACCGCTTATCGAGGACAATAGAGTAATAATATACATAGACGACATAATGATCGCGACCGAGACGGTCGAGGCAAACTTAAATATTTTGAAACATGTTTTGCTCACCTTGAAAGCGTACAGCTTCGAACTCAATCTAGATAAGTGTAAATTTCTTCAGCGTGAAATCGAATATTTAGGATATACGATTTCCCACAATGTAATTACGATTAGTTCACGACACACCGAGGCGATCAAGCAATTTCCGCGCCCACGTAATGTTCTGGAAATCCAGCGATTCTTGGGTCTGGCTAATTATTTTCGTAAATTCATTAGGGACTTTTCTAGTAAAACTAAACCGCTTAGAGAACTAGTACGTAAATCATCTGTTTTTGATTTCTCCGACAATTGTATTAACTCGTTCGAGTCGATTAAAAGAGAGTTAATCTCCTCCCCTGTTTTGGCTTTATATAATCCGAGTGCGGAAACGCAACTGCACACAGATGCCAGTATCAACGGGTTGGGTGGAATTTTACTACAAAAGCAGTCATCCGGAGACTGGAAACCGGTAGCATATTTTAGTCAGCCTACCAACGAGTCGGAAAAACGGTATCACAGTTTCGAACTAGAAATGCTAGCTATAGTGCGCTCTATTGAACGTTTTCACATTTATTTATACGGTCTGAATTTTACAGTAATAACGGACTGTAACGCGTTAGTATACGCAGTAACGAAAGCCAACTTGAACCCACGAATCGCACGTTGGACACTAGCATTACAAAATTACACGTTCGATGTGAAACATCGAGCTGGCGAGCGAATGGCACATGCCGACGCGTTAAGCCGCGCGATACTTTACGTAGACGCCCTTCCCCTCGAACGTGAGCTCGAATTTAGGCAGTTAAAAGATTCGCACTTGCAATCGATTGCCAACGAATTGGAGTTCACCGATAATAAAAGATTTGAATTAATCGATGGCCTGCTCTATCGAAAAGACGCAGACTGCCCTAGATTTGTAATACCAGAGGCGATGATCACAAATATAATACGCGTGTACCATGATGAAATGGCCCACTGCGGCATCGAAAAAACGATCAAGGGTATAGCGAATACCTATTGGTTCCCAGGAATGCGACGAAAGGTTGCCGACCACGTCGACAATTGTCTGACTTGCATAATGTCCAATTTTTCGTCACATTCAAAGGAAGGTGAATTACAAATAGAGCCTATGTCTAAAGAACCATTCACATCTCTGCATATCGATCATTTCGGTCCGCTCCAGCAGACTGACGATGGCTATCGCCACATTTTTATAATAATCGATTCATTCACGAGATTCACGTGGCTTTTCCCCACGAAGACTACTAGTGCTAGAGAGGTGAAACAGAGTTTAAAAATTCTATTTGACATTTTTTGCTCACCGCAGGAAATAATTTTCGATCGCGGAACCGCATTCACATCTTCTGAATTCAAATCATTTGTCGAACGCTATTCCGTTAAGCACCGACTAATTGCAGTGGCGTCTCCATGGGCTAACGGAATGGTGGAGAGAGTGAATCGCTTTGTAAAATCGACACTCAAAAAAATTATAGAGTCAGCTTCAGATTGGAAAAAAACATTGACTAAGGTGCAATATGTCTTGAATAATACTTTTCATTCGAGTATCAAAAACTCGCCTTCTAAAATATTTTTCGGTTATGATCGGCGTAATCACTCCGATAAATCGCTTGTAGATCTCGTGAACGACTTAGCGGATATAGATTTAGATGTACAAAAGCAACGCGACGTCGATAGAAATATCGCAGCCGAAGCGACGCAACAACTACGGGAATATAACAAGCAATATTATGATAAAAGACATATCGTTCCTACTAAATATAACAAAGGTGATTATGTGATGATTCGCAAGTTCCAATCGAAACCAGGAGAAAGTGCTAAACTAAATCCTCCTTATAAAGGACCGTACATGATTGATGATGTACTTAAAAATAATCGTTACGTAGTAACGGATGTGCCGGGATTCAATAGAACTCAACGGCCGTATAAATCAATTCTATCTCCCGATAAAATAAAACCCTGGATTCGACCAATAACTGAATCAGACGCTATCACATAATGAATCATAAATTTAATTATATCTATGTATATGTGGTGAATACTTAAAATAAAAGTTTCACGTTTTGTTCAAGTATACTCTTAGCTTTTAAGTGATTATAAAGTTTAATGTTACATATATGTTCGATAAAATTATTAGATTATAAGAATTTATATTTAGCAATATATTCTTCTAAGATACGGTGTTTTCTCCAAAATTGGTGATAATCGATGATCTTGTAAGACATAAGGTATAATATGTTGTTATGTCCTCGGTCCTTTCGCACATGCTCCCGATAGCTGGCGACCTCTTGTCAGCTGACGCTGTTTGCGCTATCACGCTAGCGGCGCTCGCAACAGTACGTTGGAGTCAAAAAGCCGGAGCACGACCGCCGGAGCACGGTTTTCGGAAAACAGCTTAACGAATCACAAGTACGAGTTACGAAAGATCGTTTAGCGAATTACAAGTACGACCGACACGTTATCGAAGTACATTCCGCCGTAATCCGTTGCGTTTATCGATACGTGCTAATAGTCTCGAGTCTCTTCGGAGATGTGCTTGCCGTTCCGTCATTGTGTCAAATCTATCTTTGATTTATAAGTCGCGCAGTGTAAAGTTGTGTTTAAGAATAAAGTCAGTGATCGTTGAATTTAAATAACGTGACTGTTTATTCAAAGCCTTTATCACGCAGTGACATCCTGATCATAGAACCCGCTTACAGACTAACGAACATTGAAATCTAAATCGTAAAATAATATACGAACTAATAGTGAAATAAAATATCACTGTTAATCTTTACATTCAAAAATCCCTTACAGTATTTATATCATCAGTGGGATATCTTACAGTCTTCCTTTTTCAAAGCTGTAGATATCTTACAAAACATTGTGCGTTAACCTCTATAACTACGCGACTCGCGTTTCACGATTCATATATATAAATTGTTACGATTTATACTTTTGTGCTGCAATGAGGCCCAAACGCTGATCATGATCTATATATCGCCACCATACATCCTTCCGCTTTATTTTTTTATGCATATTGGTAAGTAAACATATTTTTATACATAAAAACATAACCTCATCATCGCTGCAATATATATATATATATATATATATATATAATTATTACTTTTTTATTTGTAAAGACAACGCGCGATTTTCTAATCGTTTCTTAATTCTGAATTAAATTTATTTCCAAAACTTTGCACTTATTAATTTTTCTATGATATCATGGAAGGAATTATAATAATATTTTGCATGTATTAACATTATAAAATATTCTCTCTCTCTCTTTCTCTCTCTCATCATAAATTCTTTATAATATAATACTATGTACTATTATTAAATTTTTCTATTGTTATTGAAATTTGCAATTGAAATCGCAATACTTCTGATATATGTATAGTATACCAAACTTATAATTATTTCTTTATATTTTAGACGAGTTTATTACTGCAAAAACTTAGTTGTTGTCCTGTTGAAAACAAAAGGAACAAATACGCACATACAGATCTATTTCTTTTATCTGTTTTCTAAGAGGAGTCACTGGAATTTCGTTTTTTGACCATTATATTATACATTATAGGAAATAATTCCAATTTTAAATATTATACCATCAGATACAAATTAAAGGTATGTATAATAAAAAATATAGTTTTCTTTTCCAATTTTATATTTATATGATCATTCTAAGTATAAACCTGATTTGGGTTGTGCATGATTACTCGCATTTAATCTATTCTACCGCCACAAATATATAATCAATGTATGTTATATGGAGATGTATACACATATAATTATACAACTGTCAGTTCTCATATTATATATTAGACGTATTAATTTTTGTGTGTATACGTGTGTATACGTATAGTTTTTAAAACTATAATATGAAAAAAATCAATTGTAGGATATCTTCAGCAATATCATTCAAAGAGTTACATCGAACAAATTTTAAATAAAATTTCAGTTGGTTCTGTTTATTTGAAACAAATAATTTTACATGTATTGCTTGAGATCATGATATAAACTCTTTCATCAATTAATCATCAGATATGTTAATAAATATTGATTGAAATCTAATTTTCCGAACATTTCTGAATATAAACTATAATATGTCATTTATAATATTATATATGTATAATTATATATCTATATATAATTTTATATAAGTTATACAAGTTAATAAAATTATTTTATATAAATATTTATATAGAACTTTTATTCTCGAGTTGTATATAAAATCCTAAATTAATATTTCAAGATTTTATTATGAAGCTATATTATGTCATATTTTTCAATAATCTTTTATAGATGCAGCTAAAAAGTGTCCGTTCTTTCGAGGACCCGTTGATAAAAATGAAATAAAAACACACATGCTACAAGTTTTGCGAGCGATTAAACAACGCTACAAGAAAAAATGGGACAAAACAAAAATTCTGGACCCTCTAGATCATCATCAATTGAACGATGAATCTGCATCTGATGCTCCATCATTATCCGACGAGGACAGTAATAGTTCTAAGTACATTACTGATGAAGATTCTGAACAACCCTACTGAAAAAAAATCACTTCACAAAGTTACATAACGATGTAATTAAAACAAGTATATAACTGATTGCTCCAAATCATGGATATGATTTTTAAAATCACGTACTGATATTTATTGTGATATACTAATTGCGTTTTAATTACATTATTTTGTTACATAACTTTGTGACGTAATTTTTTTCAGTAAGGAATCTTTCTTTCTTTAAAATTCTCTATAAAAATTTATAAAAATATATGTTATAAAAATCTTTATAAACACACAGTTATAAAATAGTATAAAAATTATAATTATACCGTTGTGAAAATATAGTTTTAAAGTTATAAAGTTATAAAACAGTTTAAAAATTATAATTATTCTATATAGTTTTATTTAATAAAAAAAATAAAAACATGCATTATACACGTGTGTGTATATTTTATTATAATATTTCAATAAACATATTTAAATAAAAATAAAATGTTCATTCATTCATTCATTTGAGGTTCATATCGCTTGCACGCCTGAGTCGCATTTTACTCTCACGTGTGAGTTCGCATGTGTGCGAGCAATATGCACTCAATTGAGGACACATCTGTCATGCGCATGACACTCACGCGTGCGGATAATCTTGCACGCGTGAATGCACTGTAAGAGCATTGTGCGCGCATTTTGTTATCTGGGTGGTTTAATGATCGAGGTGGAAAAAATAGATTAGCTTTGCAAGTCTCCTGACTTAAACTCCATTGAAAATTTGTGGGGAATTATGGTCAGGGAATGGAGATCCGGACAGCACAGAATTCGAGATGCATTAATCCAGCACGTAAACGATGTATGGAACAGGCTTCGCGACCGACCCGAAATATGCCAGCACCTATCTCAGTCAATGAGGACTAGATTAAAACAGATGATTGACAACAATGGCTACTGGATTAATTAATAATTATTAAATGTGTTATAAAGACGTCATGTGTTATATATATTTATTAACGTTATGTGTTATGTATGTTATAGATATAGACGTTATGTGTTATAGACGTTATGTATTATAAATGTTTATATATA
>NW_017296562.1:21188-25703 GCF_001594075.2 Trachymyrmex cornetzi | reverse complement strand
TTTTTTAAATTTGTACTCTAATATAAATATATTAAAATGTATTATAAAATAATGATACAAATCTCAATTTTTTTATATAAATACTCTAGGAATTCAACAATATTTTTGTAAAGTTATCTTGAGATGCAGACATTAATTGTTTAATAAATAAATAAAATTTGTTATTTGTTATAAACTAATGGTGAATCTCAGTGAAACTTTGCATAAGCCATGTTTAGTACTTAATATATTTATATAAAAACATTTAGAATTTTCTTATTATTTTAACAATTTTTGTTTATAACAATAATAACTTTGTTAAAACCAATTGTAGAACAACTTCTTCAGAAAGCTGATTCTGCTGGTTTATACGTTCATTCTGTAACTTCCGATATGAGTCCTGTAAATTTAGGTATGTGGAAAGCATTCGGTGGCATTATCGGCAATAGAAACTCAGAAGTCAAATGTTATATTCCTCACCCTACAGATAGTAATCGAAAACTTTTTTTCATTGCCGATGCTACCCATTTATTAAAAAATTTGAGAACAACTTTAGTAAATAATAATAAAGTAATAGAGTTACCTGAGGAATTTCTTAAAACACATAATTTATCATATCCTATTGTGAATTGTAAACATGTAAATGAATTAATAGATATTCAAGAAAATTTGCAGTTTAAACTTGTACCAAGGATTACAAAACAAGATATGAAGTGCACTACATTTAATAAAATGAAGGTCAGTAAGGCAACAAATTTATGGAACCGAAATGTTAGCAGCGCTATGAATTTTTATGCTGAAGAAAAAGGGAAAACAGAATTTTGTACAACTGCGGCATTCATTGAAGTTATTTCGAAATGGTTCACTTTAATAATTGCACGGTTCCAAAAGTTTGGACTCCAAAAGTTGCATTAGGTTTTAGTTAACAGCAAATAATGACAAAGAAACAAAATTCAAATCTAATATTGCATTTTTTCGATCTGTTGTGGAATTATTCAAAAACATAAAAATTGGTCAGAAGTCAATATTTAAACCAGTTAAAAGTGGCATCATAATTACTACGAGTTCATAGATTTAACTCAGTACCTTGTGCATGATCGAAGATATCAATATGTTTTAACGGCCCGATTTACTCAAGATTTCGTAGAAAACATTTTTTCTTCTATAAAAGTTAAGCACCTTACTCCCACTGCATTACAATTTCAGCAAGATCTTAAGCTTATTACCGTATCAAACTACCTGAAATCACCACATACTCCGAATTATGACAAAGATGAGGGTGAAATTATTGGATCTTTTTTAAATACTCATAAAAAAGTCAAAACAGTAGATAAATGTACAGAATTTGTTTTGCAGCCAAAGGACAACATATATATTGATAACATTGAACTAAATATATTGTACAATGTAGCAGGTTACTTAATCTCAAGTATTACTAAATGTACTAGAGTATGCTCAAAATGCTTGGATTCTGTTGGATCAAAACAGTATGATTCTAGAATACAATATGCAAAATTTGTTCAATTACGATGTTACAGAAAAAATACACATTTTTTTAATTAATAATAACACTTTTACCTATTTTTATAATATGGAAGTAATAATACGACAATATATTTCATATTTCAAAACCACTCATTTAATTTTCTAACTTTCTACATGGACAAGATGAAAGTCATAACTTGTAATACAATAAAGCGTTGTCATAATTTGCCTTCAAAGATTATGAAACGCTTTATTGTATATACCAGGTACGTAAATATGAAACCGGAATTTTTTAATAGAAAATACACGTTCATTGCATGAAAATGATAAAAAATATTTCATTCGAAGTATTGCCCAACGCTAGCTATACATTTTTCCCACCTGTCTGACAATTTGTGGATGCCACGCCAAAAAAATTGTTGCTCTTTTGAGCCAAACCAGTCATCTAGCCATTTTCGTACATATTCGTAAGAAGTGAAGCGCTGCTGAGTAAGTGCGTGTCTCATTGATGCAAATAAGAAGTAATCGGACGGAGCCAAGTCTGGTGAGTAAGCCGCATGCGAAAGTATTTCCCAACCAAACGCCTCAATCGTTTCCTTGACCAGTTTTACTGTGTGTGATGGTGTATTATCATGAAGCAAAATCACTTTGTGTTACCTTTTTTGATATTCCGGTCGTTTTTCACACAAAGCTTGATTCAAATCGATTATTTGTTGTCGGTAGCGTTCAGTATTAACGGTTTCGCCAGGTTATAACAGCTCATAATAGATCACACCTTTCTGATTCCACCAAACACAGAGCATTGTCTTCCGTCCATAGCGATTTGGCCTTGCAGTCGATGTCGATGGTTCGCCTGGAGTTACCCATGATCTTTTACGCTTAGGATTCTCAAAATATATCCACTTTTCATCGTCAGTCACAATTTGATGGAGAAATGACTTTCTTTTGTACCTGGCGAGCAGCATTTTGCAAGTGGTTTTTCGGTTTTCCTGCTGTCTTTCATTCAGTTCATGAGGAACCCATTTTCCCATCTTCTGGATCTTTCCCATGGATTTCAAACGTATGGAGACGGCTTCTCGTGTCACATTCAATTGATCCGCGAGTTGTTGTTGAGTTTGAGCGTCATCCTCATCCAACAATGCTTGCAATTCGCTGTCTTCAAACTTTTTCGGTGGTTTTTTACGTTCTTCTTTTCTCACGTCAAAATCGCCAGTTTTGAATTTTTTAAACCACTCAAAGCACTGTGATTTACCAAGAGTATGCTCACCGTAAGCTTCGACAAGCATTCAATACGATTCTGCAGTAGTTTTCTTCAAATGGTAACAGAAAATCAATGCTGTTCGCAAATCGTAGTTTCCAGGCACAAAATTCGACATATTTAACGCTATTACAAACTATACTTTTGTATGAAACTTGTATTGTAGTGAGTTGAAAATCTTTGTCAGAACAAGGAAATGGCGTTAATGACGCGGTCTGACGGCAACTACATTGACAGCTATAGCCATCTATTGGTAAATTCCGGTTTCATATTTACATACCTTTTAGAATGCGCATTTCATGTAACAAAATAGCATTACGCAGCAAAGAATACAGTAGTAAAACTGGCGATGCACTCTACAGTAAAATAATAAGTATAATAATAAGTATATATATCTTTATATATATCTCTCTCTCTTTATATCTTTGTATATGTATTTTTATATTTAATAAATATTTAGTTGGCATATTCAAATAGATATTTATTTAAATTTATGATATTTTTCTAAGTGTACAGTTATCGCATTATGTCGTATATTCATAATAAATAAAAAATCTAATTAACTTCGTTTTTCTTCATTTTACCTTTATCATTTTTTGAATGCATGTACGTTCCCGTTGCACTTCAATTGGTACCGCCATTTAAAGGGGTTTGATCATGTGAACCAATGAAAAGTTGTCTATGGAATTGCCAGACTCTGTATTCTAGGGACACTACATGTAGGGGTGATCCCGATTGATCACTGCTCGATTGGACACCACCAATCACAGCGACCGATGCTTAGGAGCTTTGTAGTCTCAAGCGCTGTGAGTGGCTCGTGTCCAATTGAGCGTGTCCAACTGCGTGCCACCCCTACATGTAGGGTCCAATTGATGACACAAGTCGACACAAGTCGGCACAAGCGTCGTTCTATCCTTGTTGACATTCAGAGAGTGACAAAGATAGAACGACACTTCTGTCGACTTGTGTCGACTTGTATCATTAAATGGAAAGCATCCGTAATCAGCTGCGGTCACAATATGGCTGCTTCACTTAGGAGGGGATACCCAATCAGAAGACATATCAGACTACCAATCAGAAACTCGGATATCAATGTCGCTTCTTTCTCTATATATAGGACTCTAGTACAGTCTCGGGAAAAGTTAATCTTCAAAAATGTACACTTTTAAAAAATGTATACTTTTAAAAATTGAAATTATTATGTAACAATATATATTACCATGAAAAGTAACAGATATATTATTCAAAGTCCCAGTTCAAGATGAGCATACATAAAACGTATTTTCAAAAATGTAAAGTTTTAAAAATTTACACTTTTAACTGATAATATATTATCTAACAATATACATATATTACCATGACAAGTAACTGTGTGTTATTAAAGATAACACACAGTTGATGTGTTATTAAAGATGCCATTTCAAAGTGAACATACATCAAGTGTATCCTCAAAAATTGAAACTTCTAATTTAAACAATTATCTAATAATTACCGTGATAAGTAACTGATATATTATTCAAGGTCCTAGTTCAAAGTGAACATACATAAAGCGTATCCTCAAAAATGTAAACCTTTAAAAATTTTAATGATTATCTGATAACACATTACCATGACAAGTAACTGATATATCATTAAAGGTGCCAGTTCAAAGTGAACATACATAAATTATAAAATTAAATGATTATGTAATAATATATTATCATGACAATGAATTGATGTATTATTAAAGGTGCCGGTTCAAAGTTAACATACATCAAGTCTTTGACTATATACCTCTGAACTGCTAACGGCAG
>NW_017296562.1:19925-20191 GCF_001594075.2 Trachymyrmex cornetzi | reverse complement strand
TTATAGACGCATATTTTCAAACTCGCTTAGCGCGAACTTCAAGTCTTCTCTTTTCTTGATTGAGGCTATTGAGAAGTTCGCTCTTTGTAACAAACATAGTCGCATATTGCAAATTTTTCTAATGCTGCGCAAACACTTGCCAGCATTCGAAGTTGCACGCATAATCGCACTTCTGGAAGAAGGGCACAGTATGCGTTATGTAGCGCAACGTGTCGGTGTATCCGTATCTGTAATAAATAGAGCGTGGTTACGATATCAAGAGACAG
>NW_017296562.1:13291-18067 GCF_001594075.2 Trachymyrmex cornetzi | reverse complement strand
TCTTGGATACACGGTCCTCTCTTTCTATCTTATGGAAAAGGTAGGAAAAGTGGGGGTAACTAGCAGTCCAGAGGTATATAGTCAAAGCATCAAGTGCATCCTCAAAAATTTCAACCTTTAAATATGTAAATGATTATCTAACGATATATATTACGAGTAACTGATATATTATTGAAGGTGCCTGTTCAAAGTGAACATACATAAAGAGTAAATATATCTAAATTTAATTAATATATTCTCATGAAAAGTAACTCATATGTTATTGAAGGTGCGAGTTCAAAACGAACATACATACATATAAGCAAAACAGATTACAATTTGATTATAAAAAATAAGTGTGATATGTTATTCTTAGTGCACAAAATATAAAAGTCGTTTATTGAGATTTGACTTAAAATTTATACTAGCCCGTACAATGAAAAATAATTGCTTGTAATTCCAGAGTACCAATTTGTTAATGACTTGGAAAAAGAACATGGCGGCCTGCTTTCAAAACTTTGATGAGTTTCTCGCTGTCCACTTAGAAATAATATCGAAGCTTTTACAGAGTAATTAAGCGAATGGATGGAATGAAGGCACAACTCTATTTAGACCCTTTATCAGAAAATTAGCTTTTTTATATAATATCGATCGTAATAGAGAAATATCGTAACATGTAACTTCTTAAGGATATTACATAAATTTATTTAATGCTGCACCCGTTTGTATATTAAATCAAGATTTTGTAATTAGCCCACACAGCACAGAGAGCTCCCGGGGAGTTCATAAAATTTTTGTGAGCTTTATTTAAGCTTAAAAGTGAACTCGCACGGAGCTCCCCGGGAACTCCTATGTCCGCTTTTATGAGTTCCCTGGGAGCTTTATTTTGGTTTGCAAGGAGCTCTTTTTAAGCTTGCAGGAAACTCGTAAAATTTTTTGTCTAAGCTTTATTTCAATTTCAAAAGAACTCGCTTGGAGCTCCCTGGGAGCTCTGGTACTTACTTTTGAGAGTTCCCTGGCAGCTTCATTTTAACTTCATTTAAGTTCTCAGGAAGTTTCATTTAAGTTCTTAGGGAGCTTCCTTTAAGCTCGCAGGAAACTCTTAAAATTTTTTGCAAGCTTCATTTTAACTTTAAAAGAACTTGCTTAGAGTTCCCCGGGAGCTTCAAGTGAGTTCTTTTGGAATTGGAATATCCACATTTGAGAATTCTCAGGAAGCTTCATTTAAGGTCGTAGGAAGCTCGGAAATCATATTTTGGAAGCTTTTAAGATCAAATCTTCTTCGAAAATGTCCATTTCTTCAACGATGAGTTAGTTCAGGGCTCGGCACAAAATCCACATTTCGGCCGATTTTCGAGTCGGCTCCACCTCCCGCTATCCCCCTCACTGCACCGCCCCGCGCGCAATCCAAATGCCGCTCGACGCTTAGGAATGTACTAAGGCGCTCGTAAACGTAAGGGGCATTCGTTCGGGGTGCTCGACACGCTGTAGTCTTTATTCTATCTTTTTTTTCGCTCATTACATACGAAATTAATAGCGAATTCAGTTGAACGTACTAGTGCACATTAGTGTATATTAAAGCCGTTATACGCAGATTTAATCCGTGTAAAAGTAAAATGCAAATATTTCAAATTATAAAATACAGATTTTACATAACGGCACAATAACATCTATCGTAGATTTCATGGTTTAATTCCGTTTTAAATCTGCGTATATAACGGCTTTAATGTACACTAATATGCACTAGTACGTTCAACCGAATTCGCTATTAGTTTCGTATGTAATGAGCGAAAAAAAAAGATAGAATAAAGATTACAATGTGTCGAGCGCCCCGAATGAATGCCCCTTACGCCTACGAGCGCCTTAGTACATTCTTAAGCGTTGAGCGGCATTTGGATTGCGCGCGGGGCGGTGCGGTGAGGGGGATAGCGGGAGGCGGAGCCGACTCGAAAATCGGCCGAAATGTGCATTTCGTGCCGAGCCCTGAGTTAGTTACTTCATGGTCAGAACAAATATGGCTAGAACAAAAGCAATATCAAGAAAATCAAATGTCAGGTTTATAATGAGTATTCAGTCTGTAGTCATTAAAAGTTGGCTGCTGGTCAAGTCTACCGATTTATTAATTTCGATCAATTCCGACTCACTTATTATCTTGCAGACTCGATTTTGATTCACTACAATTTACTGAATACCGACTTATGTCTTTTGTAGACCCGGCAAAACTCGAAGATGAAGATCAAAAGTGGACTTGAAACATGTACGTGCATAGGAAAATAGGGAAAATGGCGATGATGTGATTCGAGTGCTATTGCGGGGAAAGTTGGAAGAACGTACATACCACATGATAACGCATACTAAATACACATATGTATGCACATTTTATTTTTAGTGCAGAAATTCTAATTTATATAAAAATTTTACGAGGGTCGTCTGAAAAGTTTTGAGCCTCATCATGAAGATGGCGTCACTCGTCAAAGCCATTCTGGTATTAAAATAGTGATACTTACGAAAGATATCTGTGACAATTGTGGCCATTTGGACGTTCAGTTCTTGTTTGACAATCATTTGTGTCGTCATTTTGTAAAAATGGAAAAAATTGAATATCGTGCTATAATTAAATTCTTGCATTTGAAAGGCAATACGTCTACGCAAATTAAGGCAGAGTTGGATGCTGTTTACGGGGACTCTGCCCCATCATTTGCCACCGTGAAAAGATGGGTAGCTGAATTTAAACGTGGTCGTACCAGCTTAGCTGATGATGAGCGTTCGAGACGGCCAACAACTCCGACCACCACCGATAACATCGAAGAAATTCATCAAATGATAATGGACAACCGTCGAATTAAAATTGAGGAGATAGCAAAGGCTGTTGGCATGTAGAACGTGTTCGTCATATATTGACTGAAGAATTAGGCATGCGTAAGTTAACCGCGCGTTGGGTGCAGCGCTTGCTCACTCTGGATAGAAAACGCATTCGAATTAACATTTCTAACGCCCTGTTGGAGCGGTTTAAGCGAAACGAGTCGGATTTTTTGCGTCGATTAATAACGGTTGATGAAACTTGAATCCGCCACTTCACTCCTGAAACGAAAGAATCAAAACAGTGAACTGCGAAGGGTGAACCTGCTCCGAAGAAAGCGAAGACGGTTTTATCGGCGGGAAAGGAGATGGCGACTGTTTTTTGGGACAGTCATGGAATTGTGTTGATCGACTATCTTGAAAAAGGTAAAACAATAACAGGGACGTACTACGCATCATTGCTTGACAAGCTAAAGGCAGAAATTGAAAAAAAAACGACTGCATTTGAAAAAGAAGGAAGTGCTGTTCCATCAAGATAACGCACCGTCTCACACTTCGGCGGTCGCTATGGCAAAAATTGCGGTTCGAATTAATTGACCATCCACCGTATTCACCAGATCTGGCCCCTAGCGACTTTTTTCTGTTTCCTAGGCTCAAAGTTTGGCTCGGAGGACAGAAATTTTCATCGAACGAGGAGGTCATCGCATCCGTAGACGCCTATTTTGCAAAGCAAGACGCTCAGTATTATTTGAATGGATTAAAGGAGTGGGAGCATCGCTGGAAAAAATGTATCGACTTAAAAGGAGACTATGTGGAAAAATAAAATTGAATTTGACCGAAAAATTACTTGTTTCTATGTTAGACTCAAAACTTTTCAGACAACCCTCGTATTCGATTAAAAAGTAAATGTATTAATATTTATTAAAATATACATACATATGCACGCATAGTCATAAATTACCATTAAATTATCATTTTTTAACTTACCGACATAAAAAAACTTTGAAATTAAAAAAATAGTCTGTTCACGTTGTTTAAAATCCCCAAATATTTTTGCACTTAAAATGAGTTATAGATATATATTTGGACGTTGAAAAGACAGAAAGCGAAGATGTTGAGTATAAAAAGTGCATGCAATGCGAAAAGATCTAATAAAACGTGATTTGAGTGATGTTCTTTCTTTGGTAGATTTCTACGCGTAAAAATAATACATTTTACAAAATTAGAGGAAAAAATAGGAGGAAAAATATTTATCAAATCCTATAAAAGTGGAGTTTTTTTCGACAGGCGTACTCGGATCTGTTATTCCGTACAGTGCTTTTCTGAAGTCAAAAATCGAGCCCAATTTTTCGTAAAAGCATTATGAACTCCCTGAGAGTTCATTTTGTCGAATTTTATAAGCTCCTCGAGAGCTCAGCGAAATGAACTCCTAGAGAACTTTTTTTGTTGAATCGCGTAAGCTCCACAGAAGCTCAGCATTATGAACTCCCTGGGAGTTCATTTTGGCGAATTTTATAAGCTCCTCGAGAGCTCAGCGAAATAAACTCCCAGGGAACTTATGGCCTATTTTTTGTTACTACACTAGACTGCACTAGCACTCTCTTCCTCACTTTCAACAAATATCAAACATATACCCATCTCACTTGTAGTTCCAAAAGTGTACACTAGTTCAGCCACAGAAAACAGACCTTTGAACGGAGTTTTGTGCTATGTGGGAGACGTTTATTCCGTCCATTCCCTCAATAATAACACTACGTGAAGTACGAAAAGTATCACATTAGAACAGTATTTTCTAAAGTTCTAGAACGAAGTGAATATACAGGGTGTCCCATTTAACCTGAAATATCGAAATAACTAAAAAAATACGCATTGGACGACATAATAACCAAAATAAAAGTTGTTCCTGTCGAAGAGAGCCGTCGAATGATATCAAAATCGACTTCGTCCCCGCCCCCCTGGGGGTGGGGTGGAGGGCAACTTTAGAATGTCAAACGGGAA
>NW_017296562.1:11062-13042 GCF_001594075.2 Trachymyrmex cornetzi | reverse complement strand
TTTACTTTAGAAATAATTTCTCGCTATCAACATCCTGCGAATGTGGCATCATGGATTATCTTACTGTAGAAGAAAAAATTGAAATGGTTTACATTTATGGCGAAAGTGGGAGAAATTTGAATGATGCAGTCAATCTTTATGCTGAGCGTTTTCCTGACAAAGTACGATCACGGTCTTCTTTTTTTCGAGTTATTAAACAGTTTTCTACTGAAGGGTTCGTTTTCATCGTTTACAGCGCCATCTGCCACGAATCGGAAAAAAAGTTTCGAATAAAACTTACTTATTTTTTCATGGAGAATCCGAATCTGTAATAAAAAATGGGGGTTCCCGTTTGACATTCTAAAGTTGCCCTCCACCCCACCCCCAGGGGGGCGGGGACGAAGTCGATTTTGATATCATTCGACGGCTCTCTTCGACAGGAACAACTTTTATTTTGGTTATTATGTCGTCCAATGCGTATTTTTTTAGTTATTTCGATATTTCAGGTTAAATGGGACATCCTGTATATTAGGTCAAATAATTAGTAAAGTTTTTAACCATATGTATAGCTTCGCTGTGCCTGACCCGAGAATTGATATATTTTACTTGTCATGATAATATATATTGTTACATAATCATTTAAACTGTGAAACCGTTTCTTCCGTTCTGGAATGTTTAGCTAATTTATTTAACTCTATTTTTTGTTAACTACAGGAAACTTTGTACAGGTAAACGATCGATTATGCCTCCGTTTGTGAATCTTGACGAAAATATGATCTCGATAGATAATTGTGAGAAAGAAACCTTACCTATAGAATTTATTGATGCCACTAATGTCTGATATTTGGCTAAAAGTATGTCCAGATGAGAAAGTTGCGAGTTACACAGAGATTACAATTTTGAGCTAAACAGCTGCATTATTGAAAAATATTGTAATTATGTAATTGTTGTAGAATACATTGATACGTTGGATCAGGATGATTATAGCGTCAAACGTACTCGTCGACTTTACCTCAACTGACTAAACTATTAATAACTTTATTTTTGAAAGCTGGACCAGTTTGCAGTATAGCAACTGTATTAATTTGAATCATACTTTAAGGGGATGCTGTAGTGGCCAAATTGTCGGTATTTTGCAGATCAATTTACATCTACGAATTTACTTAACGGAATCAAAAATCCTTTTACAGTGTTAAAATAGATGCAAAATTCTGTCGTGGTGCAATAGATTTGTACTAAAATCGGAAAAAAATTTAAAAACTTACATTTTTTCAACACGTAGAGCTGTCAACTGATGTAGATTACAAAAGTTTTATAGCTCGTATGGACCAAACGATACTGCACCACTCACCGCATAACGTGCACAAACAATACTGAGTTTACAGAACCGAGATTGAAAGCTTAGAAAAAAATATATTCATTAATCTCTAAATCACATAAATTTGCTGGTCAAGGAAGACTCGGGCTGATAAACAGACCAGGAATTGTGTGTAATAGTAGTTGCTCGATTTTCTGGGAGATGGCGTTGCACTCAGCCAGGGCCCCGCTGATCTGAGTGCGTTCGGAAAGAAACAATAATGCCCATTTCCACCAATATAGATTAACTTTAATCTCGGTTCAACTTACTCTTTGTCTTTTTCTAGTTCTAAAGATTAGAAAAAGACGAAGAGTAAGTTGAACCGAGATTAAAGTTAATCTATATTGGTGGAAATGGGCATAAATCTGTTACGATGAACTTTCGGGACTTATTGCACCGTGTTCGACAATTCTGAGAATTCTTCGATAAAGAACAAATAGCCCAAAACTATCATTACAATGAAAAGGTCAGGCCATGTTCAAAAATGTAAGCAGATCATCAAAAATGTAGATCATTAAAAATTGAAATGATTATTTAATATCTATTACCATGAAAAGTAACTGATATATTATTCAAGGTTCCAGTTCAAAGTGAACATACATAAAGCGTATTCTAAAAAAATGTAAACCTTTAAAAATTTAATT
>NW_017296562.1:5930-6207 GCF_001594075.2 Trachymyrmex cornetzi | reverse complement strand
TCTATTTTTAAATATTTGTTGCCTGATACGTACACAATGAAACGCACATTGCAATGTTACATTAGCGTAGCACGAAACACGATCATCATTGCAAAGGCCGTATATTTTCCATGTAACTATACTTTCTGGTTCAGCGCAACCGTAATTCTGTACATCATCAATGATATGAGGTATTACACATCGACAGTCGTAAATTTTCACAGCCTTTTTCTCGGACGAATTGATTTTTGGTAGCTGAGATTTGAACACAGATCTCAGTCGATTATATTCTGCAATG
>NW_017296562.1:5243-5793 GCF_001594075.2 Trachymyrmex cornetzi | reverse complement strand
TCTCACACACAAGTGGTATTGATCTACAATCACCTTGCACTATTCGGTATTCGCGTCGCGATATAAGTATTATAATGATTCGGACGGCGCGACGCGAAGTGTTACGTTTATAAATCTGACCATATCAACAGAGCGATGAATCGCAACTACAATGCCTATCGTTCCATTGACAAGTCCCAAAGTGACATCAATGTTTCGTCGAATCATCACTTTAGCGCCAATTTTAATCGCTATTACTCTTTCAATACCAGCTGTTTCCGCAACTTTTTCATCTTTGTCTTTTAAAATTTTGTGCACTTTTTTCTCATTGCTGGAGCACAGTCCACATCATCTTCTGCTATCAATAGAATTTCATCGCTATTAATTTTATCGAGCATCGCCGTGTTCAAAGTCGTGCACAAATAACACGTGGGTAATAAACATATTGTATCAACCGGTAATTGATTCATATAAGTACAAAGTTCATTCAATCTTTCATCGCAACTACTTCCTTTGAAATTAATTTTTCTCGACTGGAGAACATTAATGTCAGAATCTGTTACCAAACCTA
>NW_017296562.1:3247-3536 GCF_001594075.2 Trachymyrmex cornetzi | reverse complement strand
TTCGTACGCATGCAATACGAGTTATGTTTATGATTTTGATCACTTATAACCGTTTCGTACAACATTGGCGAAACGCTTTCGTCTGGAATTTCGCACGTCACGTATTTTCGAATGAACGCAACAACTTCCTCATTTGACGATTTTCCGAGTACTGGAGCATCTTTTATCCAAATCATACAGTGTACGTGTTGAATACCTCTACTTTGATATTCCAGTCGCCAGAAGTAGTAAATGACCTCTCCTATTGGATTGTCGGACGAACAAATAAAATCAATCATGGCTTTAAATT
>NW_017296562.1:742-3061 GCF_001594075.2 Trachymyrmex cornetzi | reverse complement strand
GGTTGTCGCCAAAATTGATCCGTATTTCTCAGTTTTGCAAAAATACTCATTAAATTCGATTCCAATTGATTGTCTTTCAATTCGTTCAAGTACCTACCAACAGTGTACCTCTCTCGTGGATTAGCAACCATCATCGTATAATACATTCCATTTTTCAATTGTCGGCAGTTAGCATCATTAAGAAGGAAAAACAAATACTGCAGATTCAACCTGAATCTACTCTGTTCCGACATCAACCGCGTTCTGACAAATAAATATTCCGGCAATGGAAAGTTTCTATCTTCTCGTTGTCCATTGACACCCTCGGGATATAAATCGGGGAAACACATGACATCCAGATATTTATAACGATTATCCATTGGAACGTCTTCAATTTTCAACATTTGATAGAGTTTCAATGCAGATTCGTTACCGATTCTTTTTGCGTGCATCGGGTATATTGTATACTGATCATTAATACCCGAATCTGTAGTAATTTGCGTGAGGAAAGCTTTACGTTTTAAAACGGTTTCATTATTGTTATCTTCGTTATGCTTGTTATGTACAGTACACCTCGACAGCGCCTCAACCACCTCCTCTATTTCATCACTATCGCTTTCGTCATGAACGATCCGATATTCCGTTTGTGGTAACTTATCATTTATAAGATCGTCAGCCGACGCTAGAAGACGAATTTTCGAATAGTGAGGATTATGGTTTTTCAACCATTGTAAAGCCTTGTACACTTTATTAATACCCACTAAATTTTCCCAAACAACTTTAGACTTTTTAGGTATACCTCGAACTAGGATGTATAACTCGTGATTCAAATTGATAGAATCTTCCGGAGGACATACCTTATCCAAAGTTTCTTATAAAGGCAGAGGCAAATGAAATGTTCTACCTTTTACTTTGCGAATCATTTGTCTGTGCGGCATATGTTTGTTGGAAACAGCACCCATCGTTTGTACTACTTGGAAGCTGCTCACTCTCTTGATTAACATTTTCTCGTAATCATTAAAATCCGACAAAACATCTGGTAATGGTTTAACGGCAAGATTATTTAAAACGCAAATTGAAGGCAACACGCCTTTGTGAAATTTGCCCAAACAAAACTTACAAATGAATTCAGTATCACTATTATATACTGTTACGTGGGCCATCAGATCTTTCCAGAAAGGTCCGTCTATTGTTTTTCTCAACTTCTCAAGTTTAGAAACGTCTCTACTCACACATAATTTTTCGCAAGAGATACAAGGGAAACGTGGTAGATCTAACAATCGCTTTTTCATAACTTTAAACGCTTCGTAATTTTGCGAGAAAATCTTTTCCTCGTCCAAACTAACATCCGTTACATTTCTTGGATAACATCTTGCTTTATTCTTTAAATCATTGCAAATTTGAAACAATTTATCCATATTGACAAATCTCAAAGCTGAAAACAATTGATGACACTGCTTATAAATGCCTATCAATTTATAAACATTTCTTCGAATATTCCTCACGAAAGGAAAATGTGGCGATAAAGTGCTTATCGTTGCAATATATGACTTGCAAAGATTAGAATTTACATAGCATTCCGGAGGATGTCCTAATCTGCTACTTACATGTGAAACGGAACAATTTTGTAGTCGCGCCATGAACTTAACATTCATTATCTTCTTCAAAGTACTTCCTTCGAACTGTTCCAAGAATGAAACAAACTTCTCAATGGAAGTATCACTTATGTAGCATCTGTTCTCATCACAGTGCCACATTTTTGCTTTTTTACCATTGTTATCCATTAACGGCAAAACATTAATCACTGCGTGAGGAGAGCATTGTCCCGTTATAAGTGGTTGCTCAAACTTTTTCCCTTGCTCGTAAGCAGTTTCATAAAAGTACGCTTCGGAAAACGAAGTATGTTTCGATGAGCCACAAAGAGCTCTAATTCGATCGCTTTTTGAATGTTTCAAAGTCTTACATTCATTGAATCGCAATAGCGCAGCTTCAGCAGCATTCTTCATTCAAATATGAATACACCTTTCTTGCTGCATTGACGTACGATTTTTTTGCTATTACACACCACTTGAACATTTGTTCGGCTTCCAATCGAGCACATACCAATGGTTTTTTAATTTTTCTCGACATCAGTCGAATATATAACTCTGAGCGTTTTGGAAAGTTGAAACACTTTTGCCAAGACCGGACAGTATTGAATTTTTTCTTCAATCTCTTCATCATGTTTCGTCTTTGTACGATATACTTTCCGCCACGTTTTACATAGCACTTTTTGTTGTACACTTTTTTTGAGTCGGGATAGTTTTGTCTAAACTTGCGTTGGCGATCTCTTTCACGACC
>NW_017296562.1:0-560 GCF_001594075.2 Trachymyrmex cornetzi | reverse complement strand
TACGCATTACACACCCTCTGACGTTTTGTTTCAAGATCTTTTTCGTATCGATCACGTTCCTTCCGACATTTTGTTTCAGGATCTTTTTCGTATTGATCACGTTCCTTCCGACGTTTTGTTTCAGGATCTTTTTCGTATCGATCACGTTCCTTCTAACGTTTTGTATCAGGATCTTTTTCGTATCGATCACGTTTCTTCTGACGTTTTGTTTCAGGATCTTTTACGTATCGATCACGTTCCTTCTGACACTTTATTTCAGAATTCATAACATATTTAACTCTATGAGAAAAAGCATCTTTTTCGAGTCGTTTCAAATGCTGTTCTTCAGTTTCCTTGTTACGTGTAAGTCTCTTTCTCAGTGCATCCGCCTCTCGTCTTTTCAACGTCTCCAACGACAATAGCGTTAATGGATCAATTGAATCATAGAGATATGGAAAATGCGTTATTGTTTGTCTTTCAAACATTGTGGACAAATGAGATCTTAAAAAAGATCGATTAAACGTCACGATGCAAGGATTTATACCGAACAGAATCGATGTAGCAATCGCAATCGCCATAGG
>NW_017296561.1:282861-283827 GCF_001594075.2 Trachymyrmex cornetzi | reverse complement strand
AGATCGTCAATGAGAATATGTGGGTCAACGTTGTCAAATGCTCCTTCTATGTCTAGAAAGACGACAACCGTAAGCTGTCCGTCTAAGAAACCTGTCCTAATCGAGGTGACCAGAGTAGCCAGGTTGTCATCACATGACCTGAAAGGTCTAAAACCGGATTGTCCTTGAGGAACGATAGACCTTGTCTCTGCAGCAGGAGGCAACCTCCGCCTGCCACTCCGGACTCAGCCTCACCAACCCAGGAAGCGGGCGACCAAACAGCGCATAGATGTAAATATAGCAAGTAAGACTAAATAGATATAAGTAAAAAGAAAAATGACAAAAACAAAAAAATATAAATTAGTTATAGAACATGTATATATATAGCCAATAGTTGAGAAAAGAATATAATACAATAAGATTTCATTTTGTTAGTTCGGGTTTTGGGCTCAGTACAAGGAGCCAAACAATTTTATTTTGTTAGAGGCGCGTAGCCTCAATAGTTTCGGAAAATCCGAAATAGCAAAATAGACGCGGGAAGAATACGCGGCAAGTCAAAACGCGACCAGAACCGGATAAAAAAGGGGGATCTGCGAAATTGACGAGTAATAGAAAAGCAACGGCAGGGTCGAAAAACGCGACCGTTACGTACTAGTACGATAGGAAACACATACGGGAGCAAAGTCTCGGCCAAAAAGATATACCGGGTGTACACGAAATCTCGGTTTTACATAAGAAACTTTAACATATCGAAAAACGCGACCGTTACAACCAACGAGGACGACTTAGGAGCGGAGCACTCGGAGATGAGTGTAAAAGATATATCGGGTGTACACGAAATCTCGTTTTTGCATATCAAACTTTAACATATCGAAAAACGCAATCGTTACAACCAACGAGGACGCCTTAGGAGCGGAATACTCGGAGACGAGCGTAAACGATATACCGGGTGTACCCGAAATCCCGTTTTTGTATATCGAAGTTTGA
>NW_017296561.1:280398-281840 GCF_001594075.2 Trachymyrmex cornetzi | reverse complement strand
CGAGCGAACCTTCTCCTTTGGAGGGTAAAAAGGAGTGGCGACCGGGACATATCTAAGCAAGCGGGACCGAATAGCGCCAAACAGCTTCGAGTCCGGCTAAAAACTCAACGAACCAAACTAAGCGGCGATAGAGTATGCGCTCCATCAATTTACAAATACATGACATTAGGGAGATAGGCCTAACTCCCTTACCACCCGATTTAGGGATAAGAACCACGAGGGAACTCTTCCACGACTCCGGAAAAGAGACTTCAGCAAAGATAAGATTGAATACCTCCAACAAGAGATTATCATATTCCATGGGGAGCTGGCTAAGCATCTCGAAGCTAACCTGGTCGAGACCGGGCGCTGACCTTTTACGCACCGTCGCCAGGGCACATCTAAATTCCTTTCTAGTGAGGGGATCGTCCAACCAAGGACATAGATTAGTAAAAGAGCCATCATCGACCCTCATCTCCTCAACCGACCTAGCTCGATCCAAGTAAGCTGATGCCGGACAGAGTTTATTGATCATTTCAGAAGAGACACGCCTAAGGTCCTGCGAGTCGATATTCGAAGAAATAGCAGCAGCCCTTCCTTTAAAACTTTTAATGAGGCCCCATATTTGTCGGGAGAGGGTTTTGCTGTTGAATTTGCCAACAAATTCGCGCCATCCAGTTCGCTTCTGTTCCTGTAGCTTCCTGGAACACTCTCTGCAAACTCTACAAAATTCTGCGTAATTCCCCGGAGTGGGGCAGGAGACAAAGAGCCGGACAGCCTCCCTCCTGCCCCCAATCACGTCAGAACATTCACTATTCCACCAGGGCGGAAGATCCCGTTTTGCGCGCCAGACTATTGAGCGCGGGAAGCGTTTGTCCTCAGGAAGAAAATCTTTAGCTTCAGTCAAAACATCGTTAACAAAAGAATCGTAAAGTTCCAGCACATCCTCACGATTTCGAGAAGAGAGGCTGTTAGCCTTAGTCGAAAGATTGTGGTAATATAGCTGGAGCTGCTCCTTAGACAACGATATCCTGTAACGGAATCTGGACGTTAAGCAAACCTGAGCGCCTAAGGTGGTAATTATGGGATAATGATCACTTCCGTATGTATCTGCCTCCATCGAGACCTCACACAGAGGAGCTAGCTGAGGGGAAGCGATAACCAGATCAAGAACTGAAAACGCTCAAGGCGAAGGGTGCAAGAGGGTCGGAGTGCCCCCGTCATTGAGAATGACTAAGTCCATCTCTTCCACAGCTCTGAGGAATCTCACTCACGCTAGGCTCCGTCGTCTGCATCCCCATGCAGAGTGACGTGCGTTGAAATCTCCTAAAATGAGAAAATGCTTGGTGGAATGAAGCACGCCAAGAAGCGACCTATAGAAGGAAACTGGAGTATCCATACCAAGATGTCTATACAAGTTTACTATTGTTATAGTATCCAACTCCGTGAATAAAATTTTTACG
>NW_017296561.1:276399-276643 GCF_001594075.2 Trachymyrmex cornetzi | reverse complement strand
TGAATTTATTTTATTTTATTTTATTCATCCATAATTATACCGATTTTTTTCGTACGTATTAAAAAACTAAAGCTAATAGCTCACAATCGACGAGCTGATGTACACTGAAGGCATCACTATCGCTTATAGCGTTCTTGAACGCGATATTGGAGAATTGCCTATATTTGACAACGACCATATCGACGAGTCGGACTAATTGTTCGAACATTAGATCGATACACCCGTCAAACTCGAACATACGGTG
>NW_017296561.1:271224-274522 GCF_001594075.2 Trachymyrmex cornetzi | reverse complement strand
CGCTTCCCCTCGCCTACGAGTATCCCCCGCACCCCGCGCTCCCCTCTAGCCTCATGGCTTAGAACCGCTACACTATACCTACTGCATAGGACACGTAAAAATGTAATGAGAATGGCTCCTTTTCTCAACACCGCCACTTCCTTCACGATAAATTTCTTTCCAACGATAAATCCTTGCAGATCCACAAACGTTGGTACGGTCATGGCGAACGATTTTTCGAGACTGCGATCGATTTCGATGAATCGTATATTTTATAGCGTGTCGGAGACTGCACTTAGGTTATTTTACGCACAACGTTCGTCAACTGATTGTACTGAACCACGCGATCGTGTATGATGAGACAATAGGTTGTAGTATTTGCAGGTACATTTTCCTTGCAGTCAAATTCTATGCGCACGTCCACAGTGGCACCCTTGACGGATTCATTTTGTCGCGAACAATCAATGACTACAAAAGGTCCTTCCACGGTAAATGAAAGCACGTTGAGTAGCGTTTCGAAGCAATTATTTCCATAATACGCTCTACGAAACCGGGCGTACGTATCAAACAGGACGGCGTAACTCTTTTTGCCAATATCCAGATTTAAATCGTCGTACGGATAAAACGTTGAATTTAAATAAAGTTTCACGTTACTCAAATTACAATCGTCGAACACGCTACCATTTTGTGAAATGACATTTTTTCGACCAGTCTGCAGAGCAAAGATAACGTATTCTCAAGCTGAGTCGCCGTTTTGACGGCCCACGAATGCTTTGTCGTTTTCTGTAGCAGAGGATACTCGTACAGAACCCACGAGCGAAAACTCATGCTCAGATAACGACCGCTTTCCAATGTTCGCAGCATTGATAATTTATTGATCTCGTTTAACGCAACGTGAGGCATCCGCCACTGTACTTTAAATAATTCAATTTCAGACTCCGTCACGGATTTCCCACCAAGCAATTGTTATCGTTGCGCGCTCGTTTCAAAATCAAATCGTGGCGGGCGTTGACGATCAAGCGTTTGTAATCTTCGCAAAAGCTCAACAGCATGCTGAGCGGTACGCAAAAATTTAAGTATCCTTCCTCCGTGTCGGATCTAGTGTTCCATCCAGCGTTGAGCGCAATCAAAGCTTTATCATACGTCAGAGACACGTAATTCTTGAGCGTGTTAGTTATGCCTACGTTTCTGCTGCGATCAATCTCCACGCCGTTGAGTTCATATCGAATTTCATCAAACTTAAACGCCACGCAATTATTTACAAGCGTAGTAGGCGTCTGATCGTTTTTCTTTTTCACCGTCAATCTTCCTTCGACGTAAAGAAAACTTTCGCACGGCAACGTGTACAAACCCTGTTGCTGTATTGGTATTCTTATTTCATCGCTGTACCCGAACGTTGTGTTGGCGAACGGGTTGTACGTGTGAGTCTCAATCTTGACGATGCGATCGTCGAAGATCGGCTCATCTTTAATGTTTAGAATATCAGTCATCTCAAATGTTGCGCACTGCGAATCCCAAAGATTGTAAAAATGTAACGTTCGACGAGCTGAGCGTCTTCTTCCCGATGCAGCTGGATGAGCGAGTGTTATCGAGCTGTGACGTCACCGACCTTGTAAAGAATGCGTTATCTCTCTGCGTGCGCTCCGTTCCGTTCAATATAAGCATCTCACGCTCGCGTTATCACTGTCGCCGTCGTACGTGTAATCTAACGGTGATCGCTTCTCCTCGAAAATTGAGCAATCGTCTGTTCTGGTCGACGACACGTATCGTTAGATCCGTAATGCTCCGTGCGGTGATCGGCAAGTAAATGATCTGCGCGGGCCTTTCCGATATCTTATATCCCGGTGGCACGCTCGGCGAAAATTCGTGTATCGTGTGTGCACCTTTGCCATTGCTGTACGCACCCGCGGTCACGATACACTCTACGCTGATAACATTTACGTTCATTATGTTGATCGACACGTCCGATTCGTGCCATTTTCGCGGTTGCAGTATACGCTTCGACGAGAATTTCAGCAGCGATCCAATGCTGTTGAGCTTGACAAAGTTTATTCTGTAGGCGCATCTAATCTCACATCTCATCGTGTTGTAGTTTGCGCGGATTGTTATCGGATATTTCACACCCTCGCCATCGTCATCATCGATGTTATAGTTGCTATTGTTGCTATTGTCACCATGCAAAAGCACTATGTCAACGGTTTCAAGCGCGTCGCGGTGTGAACGCAAAATCGCACGTTTCAAAAATTCGTTTATGTCTCGTACTTCGTACGAACCTTCGAGAATTGTAATTTCTGCGTCGTCTTTGTCGAAATAAAATTTAAAGTTTTTTTTTTGTTCGGTATCGTGTGATAAGTCTCAAAAATCGTCAGACCGAGCTCGTAATCACCGTCACTCAAATCTATGGCGGGGAAGTAGTTCGCCGCGAGGAGGCTGCTCTTCACGCTCAGTGTAAGTGTCAGTGACATGAAGAGAAAAGCGTTCAACCAATACTGAGATTTCACGGCACCTCGTCGAGCTTTTTAAATTCACGAGCGTCGACCGTTCGTTGAAACCACAGGCACATCTGTCCGCAGAAGCTCTGATCATACGTCTGATAGGACGTACGATTGTACTCTATCGTCGTAGCACCGTTCCCGAAATATCGCACCAATTCCTTGGACGGTCGAAGATTACCAAAGCTGTCGAAGTGCACGACGCGGTTGTTTCTATTCGCGTACGCTACCCAGTGAGTACCGGGTCCCGTCGCATCGTCCAGATTCACGATACCGCTTTCGTTTCGACGCACGCCGCTCGTCGGTAACGCGTTACGCATGAAAACACCTCTAAAATACGGTACACGTATACGTCACGCGAGAACATTCAATTGCACGTTGGTAGTTGCCCCCGAGGGCATTTTTATCGTCTCTTTGGCGTTTTTTTTTTTCACTGCTATGCCCTGTCCGCGTCCATATTTGTGCGGAGCGAGATATAGTCCGCGACCCTGTTCCATCGCGCGATCGTGACGTTGCAGCTCCTCGAGCTGACGTCGCGCGGCTTTGCTATCGTTTACCGCTTTCGCAACACTGGCGGCTCCTCCAATCAAGGATCCGAGCGCACCCAACATTGGATGAAACGGTAACGCATCGCCTCGTTTCGCTGTTGGTAGTATCCGTTTTTTCGCTATCTTTTTCGTTTTGTTTTTCCTCATCGTCTTCTTCGGTTTCATGCCCATGCCGATCTTGGTTTTGGTTTTCATCGCTGCCTAAACAGCAGCAGCGCAACTCTCGCTCAGAGCCGAATCTCTCGCGGTGACGCGTCGATCCTAGCGCTTTATCGGCGA
>NW_017296561.1:268862-270946 GCF_001594075.2 Trachymyrmex cornetzi | reverse complement strand
TGATTGTAGTGCTCGTCGCAGCGACGATACGTTCGAACCTCCGAATCCACCTTTAAGTGTCCCGGAAGCTTGTTCCACACGTAGTCGATGTAGTCACCGTACACTCGTAACAGTACGACCTTCGATATATACTGCAACTGCTCAGCGCTCAAATCCAGAATGTCGGAAGGATGATGTAGCGCGAGATACATTTTATTACTGCGTGACTCGCGGATTCACGGGCCTTTAAATAGGTGGTCGAGAGCGCACAGCCCGTAGTGCGAGCATGAAATTCGTATTGCAACCGCTGGCGATACGCGTCACGAACTGCGACGCGAAATCGCGAATAATGGGAAGCGGCGTGGAGAAGCGCAAGCACGGCGAAATGCTGCCGAATACTATACGCGCGATCATTTGAAGCCCGTCGAATTGCGGTAAAACCAACGTTCTCGTAAGCTTACTTGAGAGTCCGAACGGCGTACGTTTCGAGAACGTGTACGTCTACTTGAAATCGTTGCAACAGCCAAAGTATCAATATCTCGAAAATTTGTTTACATTTATCGACGAAATCGGCTACTTTACGTTCTCCAACAACAGCGACGTCGTTCCACCGAGCGAGGCGCGTCCAAATTCTATTTTTATCTTTGATGACAGGGCATGCGACAAGGAGGATGCGGTGAGAGAATACTTTTCGATGGGTCGCCATGCGAACGTCGACTGCTTCTATCTTTGTCAAACGTACGCGAGGATACCTAAACATCTGATACGCGACAACGCGAACCTGCTGATCCTGTTCAAACAGGATGGTACCAACTTGAAACATGTTTACAACGATCATGTGAATATCGACATGTCATATGACGAATTTTAAGCGTTGTGCCGCGACTGTTTCCAACAAAAATATGGTTTTGTAGTGATAGACAAAGACAGTGCGCTCACAAATGGACGATACAAAAAAGGATTTAACGAGTTCGCGATACCGTAACGTAACCAGTCGTCATCGATACTTAACCAGAGACAAACATGGCAGATGTGCGCGAGCGCGAAAAAATCGTGAGGGTGATCGAGAAGACGAGCGAGTCGATCCGCAAGAAATATCGCGCTCTGAAGTCCGGTAGAATCGAAGAGGGCATCGCGTTGGATAGACATTTTAAACCTCTTATCGAGCCGTTGCGACTTTTCGCCGACAACCCCGGCGAGCGCGCGACAAAGAGAGAGTCGCGCGACGAAGATGCAGCGTCTGCCCCTAAACGTGAGAGGAAGGAGGAGGAGGAACAAAAGGAGGGGGAAGAAACGAGCGAGACGTTCGAACCTTCCGCAACTCTGCATAAATCCAGTGATCGATCGTGCGAACCGATAACTTCCACCCCACGTGCCAAAATCGTACCGACCATAGAGTCATTGGAGAACGTTTTCGAAACGACGGAAGACTCGATAGCAACGAAGGTTCAAAATCAGCTGCAAACGTCAGAAGGTCGAGAGGCGTTACGAGCCAGCTTGGGCCCGCTGGGCCAAAAGTACGTCGAGGCTGTCCTGAGGGGAGCGCAAGATAAAGAGAGCGGTATAGATCACGTGTACGGCGTTTACCTACACAAGGATGGATTGATGTTTGACAATAAACGTTTCGACGTGGATGACGAGGACAACATAATTATCGATGTCATACGATACGCCGGTACACCCGGTCTTTACGAGTTGAATTTTAAGAGAATTCCCGACGATGCCCTCTACACGGAAAACGATATGCACAAGTACAAGAGCATGCTGTTGATGACGAACGCGCACAAACACAAGCATCATTCGCAAGGTCGATTATTGAGCAACAGGAGATACAAGTACAAATACATAATCGCGCCGTTGATGCTGGTCACACCCAAGAAACAGAGTAAGAAATCTGTAAAAGAATTACCTCACGCAATGACGCTAAACGACAACGCGATTGATTACGTGCGCTGGGACGATCCCAACGAGCTGGTGGATCGTCTACGATTGCTCGACGCTTCGCACCAAGCGGGCAACAACGCTCACAACGAGATGCTGTCGATCATCGCGGAACTCCGCGAAGCCGGTCTTAGTATAAATTAAATCGTGTATCAATGAAACGA
>NW_017296561.1:260509-268645 GCF_001594075.2 Trachymyrmex cornetzi | reverse complement strand
TACTCGAGACTCAACAGAGGTCACCACTACATACTCACCGTTATCGATGTGTTTGAGCAAGTACGCGTGGGCCGTGCCACTCAAGAGCATGGGTGGAAGCGAGACGGTTGACGCTATCGCTGTGATCGTTCGAGCGAGTGGAAGATCTCCGAAAAATTTATAAACGGATATGGGGAAGGAATTTTACAACGCCGATGTGCAGAAAATCTTGAAAAAACATGACGTTAATCACTATTCCACGTATTCGACGTTAAAGGCGTCAGTGGTCGAGCGGTTCAATCGCACGCTCAAGAACGGTATGTGGAAGATGTCAACGGCAATTACAAGTGGGTCGACGAGCTGCCGCGTCTCGTGTGAAATTACAACGCGCGCAAGCATCGCACCATCGGCATGCGACCCGCCGACGTAACTCCCGCGATCGCCGAAAGACCCTTGGGCACAGTGTACAGCGCGATAAAGATCGCGGGTCCGGCAAAATTCAAAGTAGGCGATTCAGTACGCGTGAGCAAGTACAAGACGGTTTTTGAGAAGGGTTACACGCCAAATTGGACCACCGAGGTGTTTACGATCGTTAAGATACAACGTACTAATCCCGTAACCTACTTACTCGAGGACTATCGCGGAAAATCCGTCGCTGGAGCGTTCTACGAGCACGAATTGCATCGCGCTACTCATCCGGATGTGTATCTCGTGAAAAAAGTACTGCGCAGGAAGGGAAACAAGGTGTACGTCAAGTGGCTGGGATTTGATGGATCGCACAATTCATGGATACATAAAAACAATGTGATTTGATATAATTTTGATTCATGTATTTTTTTTTATTCTACATATAAAAAATATATATCTACATAAGGATATAAACGTGTAAAATATTTTTTATTATCCCTTCCATCTTCATTTTTGGAGTATACAGATATAAAATACTTATAAATGTACGATACATGAAATAAAAAATAGTAATACATAATAAGTGATATTACATATAACGTAATAGTAAGACTTATATAAAGTACTTATAAATGTACGATACATGTGAAATGAAAAATAATATTAATATATATAATAAATGGTATTATATAAAATATAATAGTAAGACTTATAAATGTAAAAACATACATAACGATATTATAATAATACATAATAGTTCACTGTATGAAAATAAAAAATTAAAAAATGTAGGAAAACATACAAAGTACAAATTACGATAATATATAAGAAAATGGTTGAAACACGAATTGAAAATAATAATACATAATAAATGTTACTACATAAAACATAATAGTAATACTTATATAAACATAAAAAACATACATAAAATGTAAATTACAATACAATAATAGTAGTACTTAATAGTAACATAAATGTTAATGCATATATTATATGCAAAGGTATCTGCCAGTGTCCCCACGGTAACGTCTCCGTCGTGTTCGGTACGACGTATCGTTTGTCGTCGTATGGACTCAGAGTGATTTTCGATTCGGATATCGTGTATACTTCATGCAGTTTAGATCGAATACACGATTGACGACGAGTCGTTTCGATCTCTTCGTTCAAGCACCGCGTGTAATCGAACGTTATCATTCGCGCTACGACGTTACTCTTTACACCTTTTGCTTTTTTGGTGTCCTTTTTGCCATCTACCCTTACCGCGTACATCTTCGCTCTGAGTCCAACGAATTCGGTCATTATCATACCATTGTTCTCGTCCTTCATAAGACCGGGTACTTTTTTATTCGCGAGAGACATACCGTATGCGTTGTCCGCCGGATAATCGCTCGTATCGAATCTAGCGATATCGCGTTTAATAGTCTCGTAAATGTTCTCGCATTCTTATGGTAAATGAGACTGTCCGTGTCGGTGTACATGATTTTACATTTATCGTGAAACAGTGGTAACATGTAGTCGTAGTGAAATTTGTACAAGCAGACTTTCTCGATATATCGAGTATATACATACCCACGTAAATCGGCTTGTTGAACTTCACCTCGAGTTTGCGTAGTTCGACGGCGATTAAATTTTCCGCAAAGATGCTACGACTGTGGAAATTCGGTTTCGCGATCATTGCCTCCGCGCCGTATCGTCCGTCCCATTTTGTTAATAATTTTACGTCGACGTGATTACGCACATTCTCCATGGTTTTTTCGAAAACCGCGTTGTCCATTAATTTGTATAAATTTTTTTCAAAATCGTTTTTCGCACGAGTACTGAAATTGGTATTAAGTTCAATGTAATCGCGGAGCCATGGAGATTGCGCGAATTGTAGCACCCGATGGATCTTTGTTACGCGAAGACCATGACGAGTACATTACTGTAAATTGCGATAATGTATGAAGTAACGTTTTTTATCATACACAGTCGCTAAAAGTTTATCCTCGCGCTTGCCAGGCGGTTTATCGCGCGTCGGACAGAAAGGTAGGTCAACGTGCTCGTCGTGCAGACGCTCCGAATATTCTAAGTCAACTTCGAGAATGTAACCGGTGGGTGAATCCGGAGCGATCGCGCTCACGTCAAAGTTTGCAACGTCTTTAACCAATTGAAATTCGGCGTATGGCAATAGTTGACACATCGCCCATCCATACAAATTATTCACGTCAAGTACGACAACGGTTTCGATAAGTCGTACGAACGCATATACTTGTTATTAGCCTGCGTGTATCTGCCGGTACATTGACTGAGGCCACCGCGTATACCGCGCTCGATGAACATGACCATATCTATGTCGGTGAGCAATTCCAATCTTATGCGCGTATGTTTTAGCATGACATCCCACGTGAAACCTGGTAATGTATGATAATGCGCGGGATCGAGACCGTAACTCGTGACACAACTTTCGCGGAAATTTTCGAAAATGTCGGCTAATAACAATACATCGGTTTTCAAGTACAGATCGCTGTACTCGCCGAGCGTTCGGATGGAGAATCGCTGTCATACGTTCACGGCGTGAGCGTAATCGCCCTCGGATACTGTATCGCCCGTTAACGAACTGTAAAATGATTCGCGCGATGGTAACTCGGTTTCTTCTAACTTTTCGATACAGTCAATGTATTCATATGGAAAGACACCTTTACGCGTGAGTAGATCGAAATCTTTCATGCTAAGATTAAAAAATTCTGACCTTGCAATGTTTTTAATTTGTCTTTATCGAGATACGACGCCAACTTATCGAGGCTTGTACTCAGAAATTTGAAAGAATCAATGAATCTTAATTTTATACTATTTTTCTGAAAATGATTTTCATTTTTGTCTTTGGTGCTATTGACGTGTTTAGTGAATGAAATATATTTTTCTTTCGTAATCGGTAATACATCTACTTGTCCCTCATATGCTGTAGCAATTTCTTTAATTATAAAGTGTGCGTCGTAGCCCGATAAATTATGAAATACAACCGGAATATACAGCGAAGTTTTATAATTAAGATTACAATTTGAATGTGCTGTACCGCGGAATTTACCGGTTAAGTGGCAATGACCGCGGACCCATGTATCGTCCGGTGCGAACGGATTCTCACAAATATGACAACGCGTCGCGCTACGATATGTCTCCCATTGCTGCTTCGATAATGCCTCCATGGGCACGTTGGCGGATACAATATCTTTTACGCGATGCGCTAAATTACTGAGTTCCTCGGTGAACCATGCAACGCAATCGTTACCGCGACGAAAACGATATTTCGACAACGCGTCATCGTACGAGCAACGCACGTAGTAGCCCACACTACATACCTCATGCTGTTAGTATGTGTACGACGACGCATCTTCCTTGTCGGGCTCCGTCTTCCGCAGGACGCATTCCAGGTCGGCGTGGACGATGAATGGAACGCATTGCAGTGGTTGTTGAATTCGAGCCATTTGTATTCCTCGCTCGGCAGTCTGATGGCACAATCATTAATTTTTCTGCAGTCCATTGCGTGTAACTCCAATTTTTCGCTCGTACTGAAGTAGTGCAAGCATCTGGAAAAAACGCATATAAATTATTATTATCATTTATTAATATAAAAGACAATTATAATTTTTTTTTTTACGTGTTCTTACCGATCGCAGAAAAATTTTTTATTCTTATGTTTGCTGAGTTGCGAGCTCATGAGGCGCGACAGGTTCTTAATCCACGCAAAGTGGCCTACACCGTCGTTGCGTGGATGTTGTAGATACAGCACGTTGATATGTCTCCTTCTTGTCGCTGGTAAGCCGTACAGGAAGGACCTGTTTATTCTCGATGCCATACACGTTGATCGATATGTCGTTCAATTGTTCGAATTTGTTAATGTCTTTCAATATCATTGGAAATTCGATGTTTGTGAAATGTAACACTGCAGTGTAATGTGGATACGATGACTCTCGCTCCGTATACTTTTCAGCCGGGTATAGAGCGGCGATCACTGACCACGCGAAGCACGCATTGTCCGTCGTACGCACACTGATCACCGCTCGTTTCGTCGCTATTTCCCGCGGCACTTCGACATGACATCCCGCGCATGGGATTTAGTTTATTCACGTTGATAGTCAAATTGAGGATTCGCGATAGCGCCCACTCGCTGTCGCGTTCTTGGAACTCTTTGAGCGATGTCAACGTGGGCTCGATGACGTGCCGCTCGTACTACTCGCGTATATCGGTGCGTCGATATATCTCAATGTTCTTAGTGTTTGTACTCTTAATGGCACGTTTATCTTTCGTCGCGAACTCGCCGTTGAACGCGGTATTCACTTTTGCACTACCGTGTCTTTCTACAGCGTCTCGCACGCGCTCGAGCACTATTTCTCTCGCGTCTTCCAAAAACCGCCGCGGCTCGATGTGATTAAAATTTGCCACAGCACCCGTCACTATACGGCTTTTAAACGCGGCGTCGATCTCTCGCCAAACAAGAGATCTTTCGTTGCCACTCGCGTACTCGTCACTCGCGTGCCCACCACCAACGTGCACGAACCGTCGCTCCAATTGCGATTTTGCATCCGCGATTCGCGCGATCCTCGCCGCCACGGATTGTCTATGTCCAACGGCAAGGCGCGGACGCTTGGCACGACAAAGTTCTTCGAGCCGCTCGATGCACTCGTCGCATCGTTGCAACCACGCGAAACGCTCAACCAGAGTAGCGACCTGACCGCACTGCTCCAGCAGTTCACGTTCCACTCGCTCGTGGTTTTCCATGTTTCATTCACTATATTATTCACAATACTGTTCACAATACTGTTCAAATAATTTTAATTTATGCACTTGGGTTAGCCACACTTTTCGCACCTCTCTTATTGCGACCGATTCGACAATCTCTCAAGGCACCAACTGAGGTGTTGAGCACTTATGCTCTATACATATTTCCTTATGTCCAGTGGACTCCACGATTTCTCCGTTTCGTGAAAATTTCGACAAAATAGTCGTTAGGACAAAGCACGAACATAAAACTCGAACGTCACCGATCGGCGAGCATGATAATATTCAAGAAACGTGTGATTAGAAATCTTCCCAACGATATTGGAAACATAAGCAAAAACATAGATCCTCAGAATCGTCAGATCCATGGCAATAAAATTTATGGCAAACCATGTAGAGAAAATCATATTTCCAAAACGCGTAAAAGCAAGTTGAAGGGCGTTTTCTCGTCAAATAACGGGAAGTTGGTAAAATAAAATATGGGATCACAAAGCGTAGCTTTTAATTTTTTAGATTGTCGATCGTAAAATTTAAATAAATACAATCTAGACGAGAGAACGCATGTCCAAGTAATAAAAGAGAAATCGTTGACAAAAAAAGGGGGTGCGTTCGACTTGGAGTATTCGCCTTTGTGTGGATACCTGCACATCCTGCATTCCACATTTACTACAGAAGAGTTATGTTTTTTTGTTTAGCAGCCGAAATATCGGCGCTTCTCTTAGCGCATCACGACATATCACCGATCTGACAGTGTACATAAACAGTGTACAAAGCTTTTTTCGTTTAATCATAAACTTCGATTACGAGCGATAAGACATGGATCGAGTAAAAGAATATATACGTCAAAACTCGATCGAGCGCAAGGGGTACCGTCCCTTACAGCAAGGTCCGCCAAGTCCCCCACCACAATCGAAGGAAAACCCGAGATATTGGGAATGTCCCAACGAAAAAGCATTAAAGTCACCAACGAGTTCCTCATCATCAGCGCAATCAAAATATAAGTCATAAGGTATTGCATTTACGGTGACTAGTGCTAATGCATATTATTCTCTGGTGAAAAAGCGAATAGTGATCAAAAAAAGTTTTTTTATTCTCTTTTTTCCAGAAACCGTTGCTAGCGACGTCCGAACCACCGATCGTGTTCGAACGCTGCTGATCGCAAAAGAATATTATAAAATAAGAAAAATCGGTGTAATAAGATGTGAATAAAAATAAATTTGTTCGCATCACTATATATGTATATGTACTTTATTTTACTACCCATCCTTTGTCCTAGTAAAAAGAAAAAAGAAAAGAACACAGTGTATTGTGAAAACTAAGTTATAAAAAGACAAAAGGAAAAAGAGGTTCTCGTACCTTTATGGGCGGGTGGCGGCGGCCCACGGCGGCAGCGGCGGCGGTGGCCCGCAATGCATTTTTGGGGTGGTCGCGGAGTCGCAGCAGCGACCGGGGGACCTTCTCCGCGCTCTAGCCACATAGAGTTAGAACTCGCCTACTATACCTACTCTTAATAATTATGAAACTTGGTTGTATTTAGGTATTTAAAATAATTAATAAACGTTGTTTCTATAAGAATTACATTACGCTATATCTTGGTCGAAAAACGGTTGGAGCATATACCCTTTGTAACACTTTTCGTTCTATAACTATTTGTTTTTTTTTGTTCATGGCAATATTTCCTTTTTTTATGATGTTTTTTGTTGTCTTGTACGTGACTGCAGTCCCCAAAATCTTACTGCCATTCCGCATGACGTCATACCCCTACCACCAAAGAATCCCCGCGCTACGCTTCCCCTCGCCTACGACTATCCCCCGCATCCCGCGCTCCCCTCTAGCCCCATGGGTTAGAACCCGTCTAGTATACCTACTACAGTTGGAACATCTGCTTTCCCGAATCTATGCAGAAGTATGCTCAAAAGTAATATTGTAATTCTATTACTCTTTGAATCAGGAAAATTTACAATATGTGCATCAAGATTTCTAGAATCAATTTGTATTGTAGAGGTATCTTTCCAAGTTACCTCTGCTCCTATCGATTTTATAAGCAGCTCAGTTATTTCTACGTCGCCGATTCTAGGAATATTGTTGAGTGTAACTATGTCGCTACACAAAAGTGCAGCAACCATTGCCTTTGTAGCGAAGTTCTTTGTTCCCATACAGGATATTTTGCATGCGACGATGCATGCGACGATGCGTACGAGACTATGAAACGCGATATCGCAAGATTCGACACGAGCGATTATCCGCTGGACAACGCGTACTGTATGCCTCTCGCGAACAAAAAAGTACCAGGTCTGATGAAGGACGAGAACAACGGTATGACCGAACTCGTTGGAGTCAGAGCGAAGATGTACGCGGTGCGGGTGGACGGCAAGGACATTAAAAAGGTGAAAGGTGTAAAGAATAATGTTGCAGCGCTAACGATAACATTCGACGATTACACGCGTTGCTTGAACGAAGAGATTGAAATGACTCGTCGTCAATCGTGTATACGATCAAAATTACACGAGGTATACACGATATCCGAATTGAAAATCGCTCTAAGTCCATACGACGACAAACGATACGTTGTACCTGACTCTACAGAGACGTTACCATGGGGGCATTGGCGGATACCTTTGTAATATGTGTATTATATGTAGTATATGTTGCTATTATGTATTACTATTATTTTTACGTATTATATACTATTGTATATTACCTTAAGTTTCAATTTATGTATATTTTTTTACGTATTATGCTTCATGTATTACTATTGTGTATTACTTTAAGTTTCACTTTATGTATGTTTTTTACATTTATACGTATTACTATTACGTATTATCATTATTTTAAGTTTCACTTTATGTATATTTTTTTTTTACATTTATATGTATTACTATTATGTATTATCATTATTTTAAGGGTACATTCTCATTAGTAAGGCCGAAAAATAGGCTATTTTCATGATTTTTTTTTGAGGAAAGTAAAAAATATAGATGCTCAAAATTTTTT
>NW_017296561.1:259427-259876 GCF_001594075.2 Trachymyrmex cornetzi | reverse complement strand
CGAATTTCGATTTGCCCTTTTTAACATGATATTCTAGACAGTTATAGCTATCGAATTCCGCAAAAAAAAATTTTGACCAAAATTTGACCCAACTGACGAGAATGTACCCTTAAGTTTCACTTTATGTATGTTTTTTACATTTATACGTATTATTTTTTACGTATTATGCTTCATGTATTACTATTGTGTATTACCTTAAGTTTCAATTTATGTATATTTTTTTACATTTATATATGTAATACTATTATGTATTATCACTATTTTAAGTTTCACTTTATGTATGTTTTTTACATATATGTATTATGTTTTTTATATATATATGTATTACTATTATACTTTTGCAGTACTAATTATTATATATATATTACTATTATTTTTCATTTCATGTATCGTACATTTATAAGTATTTTATATATACTTCAAACGAAGATGAATGGGGAGTAATAAAA
>NW_017296561.1:258580-259335 GCF_001594075.2 Trachymyrmex cornetzi | reverse complement strand
TATCCATGAATTGTGCGATCCATCGAATCCCAGCCACTTGACGTACACCCTGTCTCCTTTCCTGCGTAGTACTTTCTCCACGAGATACACGTCCGGATGAGTAGCGCAATGCAACTCGTGTTCGTAGAACGCTCCAGCAATGGATTTTCCACGATAGTCCTCGAGTAGATAGGTTACGGGATTGGTACGCTGCACTCGAACGATCGTGAACACCTCGGTGGTCCAATTTGACGTGTAACCCTTCTCAAAAACCGTCTTGTACTTGCTCACGCGTACCGAAATCGCCAACTTTGAATTTTGCCGGACCAGCGATTTTTATCGCGCTGTACACCGTGTCCAAGAGTCGTTCGCCGATCGCGGGAGTTACGTCGGCGGGTCGCATGCCGATAGTGCGATGCTTGCGCGCGTTGTAATATGATACGAGACGCGACAGCTCGTCGACCCACTTGTAATTGCCGTTGAGTGTAAACATCTTCCACATGTCGTTTTTGAGTGAGCGATTGAACCGCGCGACCACTGACGCTTTCAACGTCGAATACGTGGAATAGTGATTAACGTCGTGTTTTTTCAAGATCTTCTGCACATCGGCGTTGTAAAACTTCTTCCCCATATCCGTTTGTAAATTTTTCGGACATCTTCCACTCGCTCGAATTATCTCAGCGAGAGCGTTAGCCGTCTCGCTTCCATCCTTGCTCTTGAGCGGTATGGCCCACGCGTACTTGTTCAACACATCGATGACGGTGAGTATGTAGTGG
>NW_017296561.1:257970-258247 GCF_001594075.2 Trachymyrmex cornetzi | reverse complement strand
AAGCGTCGAGCAATCGTAGACGATCCACCAGCTCGTTGGGGTCGTCCCAGTGCACGTAATCGATTTCATTGTCGTTTAGTGTCATTGCGCGAGGTAATCCCTTTCCAGATTTCTTATTCGGTTTCTTGGGTGTCATCGACATCAGCGGCGCGATTATGTGTTTGTACTTGTATCCCCTGTTGCTCAATAATCGGCCATGCGAATGATGCTTGTGTTTGTGCGCATTCGTCGCCAGCAGCATGCTCTTGTACTTGTTCATATCGTCTTCCGTGTAGAG
>NW_017296561.1:256303-257721 GCF_001594075.2 Trachymyrmex cornetzi | reverse complement strand
TTGAACCTTCGTTGCTAGCGAGTCATCCGTCGTTTCGAAAACGTTCTCCAACGATTCTATCGTCTGTACGATCGCCGTACGCGAGGTGGAGGTTATCGGCTGTACACGATCGTGCGATCGATCATCGAATTTACGCAGGGTCGCGAAACGCTCTAACGTCTCGCTCGTTTCCTCTCCCTCCTTCTCTTCCTCTTTCTCCTCCTCCTTCTTCACGCGCTTGAGGGTATACGCTGCATCTTCGTCGACTCTCTCTTTGTCGCGCGCTTGCCGGGGTTGTCGACGAAAAGTCGCAGCGGCTCGATAAGAGGTTTAAAATGCTTGTTCAATGCTATGTCCTCCTCGATTCTACCGGTTTTCAGAGCGCGATGTTTCTTACGGATCGACTCGCTCGTCTTCTCGATCTCCCTCACGATTTTTTCACGTTCGCGCACATCTGTCATGTTTGTCTCTGATGAAGTATCGACAACCACTGATCACGTTACAGTATCGCGAACTCGTTAAATCCTTTTCTGTATCGTCCATTTGTGAGCGCACTGTCTTTGTCTATCACTACGATATTTTTGTTGCCAACAGTCACGACACAACGCGCAAAATTCGTTGTACGACATGTCAGTATTCACGTGATCGTTGTAAACATGTTTCAAATTGGTACCGTCTTGTTTGAACAGGATCAGCAGTTTCGCGTTGTCGCATATCAGGTGTTTAGGTATCCTCGCGTACGTTTGACAGAGATAGAAGCAGTCGACGTTGGCGTGGCGGCCCATCGAAAAGTATTCTCTCACAGCATCCTGCTTGTCGCATGCTATGTCATCAAAGATAAAAATAGAATTTGGACGCGCCTCGCTCGGCGGAACGACGTCGCTATTGTTGGAGAACGTAAAGTAGCCGATTTCGTCGATAGACGTAAATAAATCTTCGAGATATCGATACTTTGGCTGCTGCAGCGATTTCGAGTAGACGTACACGTTCTCGAAACGTACGCCGTTCGGGCTCTCGAGCAAGCTTACGAGAACGTTGGTTTTACCGCAATTCGACTGGCCGCAAATGATCGCGCGTATAGTGTTCGGCAGCATTTCGCCGTGCTTGCGCCTCTCCGCGCCGCCTCCCATCATTCGCGATTTCGCGTCACAGTTTGTGCCGCGTATCGTCAGCGGTTGCCGCACGAATTTCATGCTCGCACTAAAGGCTACGAGCTCTCGAACGACTATTTAAAGGCGCGCGAACCCGCGAATCGCACAGTAGCAAAATGTATCTCGCGCTGTGTCATCCTTCCGATGTTCGAGACTTGAGTTGCCGACCGAGCAGTTGCAGTATATACCAAAAGTCGTACTCTTACGTGTGTACGGCGACTACATCGAACAGGTCTGGGACAAGCTTCCGAAACACATGAAGGCTGATTCGGATGTTCGAACCTATCG
>NW_017296561.1:255090-255755 GCF_001594075.2 Trachymyrmex cornetzi | reverse complement strand
CAGCAAAGCCGCGCGACATCAGCTCGAAGAGCTGCAACGTCACGATCGCGCGATGGAATAGGGCCGCGGACTGTATCTCGCTCCGTACAAATACGGACGCGGACTGTATCTCGGTCCGTACAAATGCGGACAGGGTGTAGTTGCGAAGAAAAAAAAACGCCAAACAGCCGATAAAAATGCCGTCTGGCGCAACTACCAATGTACAATTGAACGAGCTCGCGAGACGTATGCACGTACCGTACTTTAAAGTTGTTTTCATGCGTAACGCGTTACCGACGAGCGGCGCGCGTCGAAACGAAAGCGGTATCGTGAATCTGGACGATGCGACAGGTCCCGGTACACACTGGGTAGCGTACGCGAAGAGGAACAATCGCGTCGTGTACTTTGACAGTTTCGGTAATCTTCGACCGCCCAAGGAATTGGTGCGATATTTCGGGAACGGTGCTACGACGATAGAGTACAATCGCACATCGTATCAGACGTACGATCAGAGCTTCTGCGGAGATGTGCCTGCGGTTTCTACAAACGGTCGATGCGCGCGATTTTAAAAAGCTCGACGAGGTGCTGTGAAATCTCAGTACTGATCGAACACTTTTTCCGTCATGTCGCTGACGTTTACGCTGAGCGGGAAGAGCACCGTCCTCGCGGCGAACTACTTTCCCGCC
>NW_017296561.1:251325-251572 GCF_001594075.2 Trachymyrmex cornetzi | reverse complement strand
TGACAACAATAACAACAACAACGACAGCGATGACGATGGTGGAGAATACCCGATTACGCTCCGCGCAAACTACAACACGATGAGATGCGAGATTAGATACGCATACAGAATAAATTTTGACAGGTCCAACAGCATTGGATCGTTGCTGGGATTCTCATCGAAACGTATACTGCGACCGCGAATCGGACATGTAGATCAACATAATGAACGTAAACATTATCCGCGTAGAGTGTAACGTGACCGCGGG
>NW_017296561.1:249920-250902 GCF_001594075.2 Trachymyrmex cornetzi | reverse complement strand
AAAGATGAGCCGATCTTCGACGATCGCATCGTCAAGATTGAGACTCACACGTACAACCCGTTCGCCAACACAACGTTCGGGTACAGCGATGAGATAAGAATACCAATACAGCAACAGGATCTGTATACACTGCCGTACGAAAGCTTTCTATACGTCGAAGAAAAATTGACGAAGAACAGAGCGGTCGAGGGCGCTAACATGGCCTTGAGAAATAATTGCGTTGCGTTCATATTCGACGAGATTCGATATGAACTCAACGGTGTGGAGATTGACCGTAACAGAAACGTTGGCATAACTAGCACGCTCAAACACTATGTAACAGTGTCGTCCGACAGAAGCGTGATTCTGTCGGAATGCCGGCTGGGACGCGCAGACTACTCAGGCTGGATACTTTAATTTCTGTGTACCGCTCTACGTGCTGCTGGGATTCTGCGAAGATTACAGACGCGTGGTGATCAACGCTCGTCACGAGTTGATTTTAATACGAGCGCGCAACGACAACAATTGCCTGACGGGAGATCCTGCGACAGAGCCGATACTCGAATTATTGAAAATACAGTGGCGAATGCCGCACGTATTATTGAGCGAGATAAATAAGCTGGCGATGCTCCGCGCTCTGGAGAGCGGGCGATATCTGAGCATGGCTTTTCGCTCGTGGGATCTGTACGAGTTTCCACTCTTGCAGAGCACAACCAAGCATTCGTGGGCCATCAAGACGGCTACTCAGCTCGAGAAGCCTCGCTACGTCATCTTCGCTTTGCAAACAGGCCGAAAAAACATCATGTCCGAGGATGTAAGTCGTTTCGACGACTGCAAGTTAACCAACGCGAAACTCTACCTGAACTCGGAATGTTATCCGTACGATGACTTGAATCTGGATTTCGAGAAAAACAGATGTGCGATTCTGTATGACTTGTATGCACATTTCTGCTACTATGGATACGAATATCTCGAGCCGAATCTCACCTTTACGACTTTTTTA
>NW_017296561.1:249494-249731 GCF_001594075.2 Trachymyrmex cornetzi | reverse complement strand
ACGATACACCGCAATCGACTTCAGTCTTCTCAACCGCAGTCTTCTCGACAACATGCTCGTGCCAACGTTCGTGGATCTGCAAGGATTCATCGTTAACAAAAAATTTATCGTGAAGGAAGTGGCGGTGCTGAAACAGGGCACCGTTCTCACGCATAACATTTTTACGAGTCCCGTGCCATGGAAATTTTTGACAAGATCCGACAGGTCTTGCGCTTCCTGGTTGAGTGCTTATCACCA
>NW_017296561.1:249156-249455 GCF_001594075.2 Trachymyrmex cornetzi | reverse complement strand
TGATCACTGCGGCTGTATTTGAAGATGATGCTATCGTGTACGTCAAGGGACGCGAGAAACGAACGTGGCTATGGAACTTGCTTCTGGACGATGAACGAGGACGCATGCACATCGAGACCTTGGACGCAGTGTGCGAAGACATGAAATCGTTGGCTACACTGGATGTTGCTAATACTATTCGATACGGACAACCTATTAAAATCTGCGCGTTACAAAATGTATTTAAAATATATAACTGGTGGTTGCACAAGAATTTTTAAATAAAAAAAACGTTAACGTATTGATTATGTATTTCTTTT
>NW_017296561.1:248428-249086 GCF_001594075.2 Trachymyrmex cornetzi | reverse complement strand
TGTATAACGTATAATCGTGTACGTACGAACGTATACGTATTAACGTGTATGTACGAACGTGTACGTAAGAACGTGTACGTATGAACGTGTACGTATAAACGTGTACGTATGAACGTGTACGTATTAACGTGTATGTACGAACGTGTACGTACGAACGTGTATGTATAAACGTGTGTGTACGAACGTGTACGTATTAACGTGTACGTACGAACGTGTACGTATTAACGTGTATGTACGAACGTGTACGTATTAACGTGTATATACGTTACGTATAAACGTGTACTTATGAATGTATATGTATAAACGTGTATGATGAATGTATATAGACAGTGTATAAGACTTTTTTCGGTCAATCGTAAATTTCAAGCGTTAAGACATGGATCGAGCGAGAGACATACACCGAAAATCGGTCGAGCGAAAGGGGTATCGTCCCGTACCTTCGCCAGGTCCACCAAGTCCACCGCCGAAGAAGAAGGAAGAACCGAAATATTGAGAATGCCCTGTTGAAAACACGTCAACGCCGTCAACGTCATCGAAATATAAACCATAATATATATATGTATATAGGCCATAACGTATAAACGCGTATGTACGAACGTGTGCGTTTAAACGTATGTATAAACGTGTACGTATAAACGTATATAGGCAGTGTATAAGG
>NW_017296561.1:244840-248214 GCF_001594075.2 Trachymyrmex cornetzi | reverse complement strand
TCGTCGTCGTCGTATAAGCCATAACGTATAAACATTGATAAAACTCCCGGACAAAGAAAATACGCAGAAAAAAACGCGATAAAACGTGTCGCGACACGTTTGCAATTCTTGGAAAAAAGGGGAGGGGTTACCCCCTCTTCAATTCTAAAAGTTTTATCATATACGCCGCAATTTACGCGGGTACAATCAGTCTTGCGATATCCACTTGTACTGACGGTCGACAAAATGTACTTCGCCAAAGAGAGCAATACATCGTACGAAACGAAGAAAGATTGCAGTAACACGTAAGTTTTAATGTTCTATACGCAAAACGAAATGTTTCTTATACAATAAATAACGTTTTTCAATATTATATATGTACACAGTATGGAGCATCGCGCGGTGCGTTTGCTGAGTAGACGTTACAACCTGACGAATACGGGCTACAAGTATTTGGAAATTGGAATCAATGTTGGCCCGCCGAGTTACGTGGAGATCGCCCTGGGAGACAATCTATCGCTGTCTCTCGAAACGTGGAAGGGTCTCTACGAGCAGCGTTGGAACATTTACAAAATGCTGCGCAACGAATACAAAGACAATTTCATAAGCGTTGGACCGCTAACCGTCAGAGTTTGCACACTGAACGATGGTACGCTCGTATGCCTCGATTCTTCGTCCGTACGCATTACGATGACCGAAACGACGCTACGCCGCATGTTCGCGTTTGATGGGTGTATGGTATCGATGTAATGTTCGAACGATTAGTTCGACTCGTCGATACGGTCGATGTCAAGTATACGCGATTCTCCAACATCGCGTCCGAAGACACTATACGAGATAGCAACGTCTTTAACAAGCATCAGCTCGTCGATTGCGAGCTATTGGCTTTAGAGTTTAATACACAAGAAAAAAAACCCGATGTAGTAATATGTGAATAAAAATTTTGTCGTTCACATCAAATATATATGTATTTTCTTTGCTTTCCTTCCATCCATCCATGCTATGCCTCGACGTGCTCTCACACTTAGTTTATGTAAACATCTGCGGACGCTCCTCTTAACGCGTCGTGTTACGAATCATATATATGTGTGTGTATGAACGTATAAACGTATGTGTGAAATATACGAATAGGTGTGAAAATAAACGCGCGCAATTCGTACGTTAAAATTGATTTTTTATTTTATATCGTATTATGTGCACTACTTAGCAATGGCGCAATGCATCGCGATTTTTAGCCTATATTATAAAGAGTGTCACAACGACATAGGCGATAGCTTTTCTCGTGAAGGCACTTATGATCCGAACTGTTTATATACAACTGCTGTCTATCGATAAAGCCTAGGCAGGCTCGCTGAAGCGAAGGATGGATCTCAGCGTCAGTCTTTGTTCGCGTGCGGAAGTATTTTGACGTGAGTGATTTTTTTTCCTTACGCGAGTAATTTGTGTAAAATATGTAAGAGTATTCTACCATTAAATGGTAGAATACTTTTACACCTTTCTGTGATTATATGCATATGTTATTGTGTAGTGCAGCTTGAAACGTTGAAACATGAGGTATTACGAACCGTCACCTAAAAAACTACATGTTATTACTATAGACGATGTCCTCACTGAGAATGAGGACGAAGAGGACACCCTCGTCGAGGGAATCGTCAACCTCAACCTCGACGAGGTGGATAGCCTCGATGATGTGGATAGCCTCGTTGAGGAGAACATTGAGGTTGAGGTTGGCGAGGGTGACGCTTCCCTCGGCAAGGAGGAGGAGGAGGAGGAGGAGGTCGCGGATGGTCTGTTTAATTTTAATTTTAATAACGTAACAATGAAAGAATGTCACGAGTTCCTCGTGGAATTCGGTGACCTGTGGGGCGACGAGTTCCTACACTTCCTTGCATCTCAGTAAGAAGAGCAAGTGCAGGAAGACGAGGAAGAATAGAAAGAGAAGGAAGAGGAGACGAAAGAGAGTGAAGGAGAAGGAAGAGGGTGTGAAGGTAAATTTACTTTTTTATTATTATTTCTTTTCTTTTTCATAAACTAACATCTTGCCCGCGTTACAGCACCGCGACGCGTTTCGTCCACAAACACATTTTTTCGAGTGTTTATATAAACACCCGATAACGCCGGGGCCTTCCAGCGCCTCCCCCCTCCTGCCTCGCGCCTACAAGTACCCCCCGCGCCCCCCTCAGAGGACCTGAGTTAGAACCCTCCCTATATTACTACTTTTAATTGTTATGATTTTATTATAAGTATTTGCAACACTTCATTTCCTAGCATCTGGTTCATATCAAAGAAAAGTAGGACAGGATTTTTTATCATGCATGAGTCAAACCTCCATCTCCGTTTCTATTCATGCTACTGTAAATGCATTAAATAATATTATGGGACATTGGATCCAATTTCTAACAACAGATAGAAGAAAACAAGAAATTAAACAAGAGTAGGTAAAGTTGGAAAAAAATTTCTGCAATCTAATTTGATTTTTTACATCAGGTTTTTTGAAAATACTGGATTGCCAGTAGTGATTGGCGCTATAGACGGAACTCATATTGCCATCTTTCCACCACAAACTGAACGAGAACACCTTTTTATTAATAGAAAACAATATAATTCATTGAATGTGATGATTGTAAGTACAAAAATAATCAATGCCGTAAGAAATACAATTTTAATAATACATAATTTGTACATATTTATAATGTTTTTCTATCCTCTTTATAGGTTTGTTCCTATAATAACGAAATATTAGCAGTAAATGCAATGCATGGTGGAAGAACACATGACTCCAGAGTCTTCCGTTCTTCACGTTTGCTCCATTATTTAGAAGAACAACAGGAAGCAGGCGAAAGAGGATCATGGCTTATAGGTATGGCTAATAATTTGATGTTATATATATATATATATATATTATATATATATTGACACTATGTTAATACTATATTTACATTATGTTTATATTAATCAACAACATTCGTAATTTTAAATTATACAAATGTTAGTTTATCTTGGTATTGAAATGATTGATAATAACATGACAACTTCGCAGGCATTTGATCATTTGAGTCGTATATTGTGCATTTTAATATTCTTTTTAGGAGATTCCGCATACCCGCTTAAGCCTTATCTTTTAAAACCATTTATAAACGCACCTTTGGGCTCTCCAGAGTTTAGATACACAGAACATTTTACAAAAGCACGATCTTCTGCAGAAAGAGGTATAGGTGTTTTGAAAGGCCAATGGCGATGCTTGCGAAAAGAGAGGGCATTGCATTATCAGCCGGAATTTGCAGGTATTAAACACAATTTTTATATGTAATATAATATAAAAACATTATTAAAAAATATAATGTTCTTTAGTATTTATTATAATACTTTTCTCTTTTCTAGCTCGTATTGTAAAT
>NW_017296561.1:239604-243928 GCF_001594075.2 Trachymyrmex cornetzi | reverse complement strand
CACAATATTGCTGTAAAATGGAGAATTCCAACAAATGAAATTTATTTAGATGAAATAGATCGACAAGCACCAATACCGTATGGTGACATTGATGTAAATAATGCTGAACAAATACGACGGGATATTGTTCGATGGTTTTTTCCGAATAGACGAGGTATGTTGCGTTTTCTTTCATTTTTTAATATTTTCATAATTAATATGTACATCAAATGTTAAAAGTTCTCAATTAACTTCTGAAACAAAGATTCTTGTGCATAAACATCAATAGTTGATAAATAGCTAGAGATTTGTTTTTAAAGATAATAAAAGTTAACTTGTATATTTATCTTAGAGTTTATTTGTTCACTTATCTTAGAATTTACATTTTAAACTTATTATTTTTATGTTATTTGTTTACTTACTCATAAATTATGTTACTTTAATACTACAAAATAAAAAATTTTAAACTATTACTTTATTTGAACACTAAAAATTAAAAAATTAGATATTAATTTAATACAAAATATTCAAATATCATAATTATGTTATGTTAAATTAACATTTGGGTACCTTAAACGTTCAATACAACAAATTTTATGTTCCAGATGCGAATGTAATCTCTCGAGCTGCACACGACTGTAAAAGATTACATTTTTTAACGTATTTACAAGAGACTAAATGAAGTATTCGTAAATTTTGCTAGTGACTTTACTTTATTGTTGTACATATGCAAACAAGCAATAAATTACAGTTATCACTAATTTAAAACACACCAATTTTTTTATTAATCATATGTTTCTTGTGTAAATTTTACAATATATTAATTTATATTTATAAAAAATAATATATTATAATGCGTGCCTAAATAAATTTCATATACATACCCAATTTTCCTTATTTTTAATTTGGTATATACTCCTCATATTGTGTAATGATGAAACACTTGTTTCACATTTATTTACTTTTGTATTTTGTTGAATAGAGCGCTTTTTCTGTTTTAAAGAATTATTTATTTTATTATCTTGTTGCGAATGTATTTTATTTATTGAATCTTATTAATTAAAAAGAAGATATAATAAATTTACTAATTTATATTTTTAATTAACAAAATGGTGATAATTAAATAAAATTTGTAAAATATACCTCATTTTTATTATTTTCAATTGGATGTATGTTACTATTTAATGACATACATGATTACATATTCTGCGTATTTTGTTCAGAAGAATACATTTCATGTGATGCCATTATTGTATCATTCCAAGTATCAAGTGAAAATACTTCATCTTCTTTTTCTTCAATATTAGATGATAAAGCAAATGAATTCGAAGTTTTATCATAACTTGGAGTCATATCTGTAAATCCACCTTCTGAAATATCTCTTAAACCACTAGCGTCTGGAGTTAAAAAATTCAATAAGGCATTCTCTGATCCAGATAACTGCAAATCTTTTGGTGATCCTCCACCTGTTCCCATCATGTAGATCTTGTGTTTTGCAACCTTTTTTAAGGTATTAGCCTTCCAGTCTCTCCATGTCTACAAAAAATATGATGATAAGCAATAAATAATAATTTCACACAATCACATAGTTTAAAGGTTAACTTAAAAGTATAGACGTGCGAACTATTCGAATTCGTATTCGAATAATTTACACATCTCTATTGTAGATTTACACACCATTTTATGAAATCTAAATCACGAAATTTTTTAATTTTGATCTTTTTTTGCATTCTATCACATTACAACTCTTTACTTAAGTCAAAGCTGGCATTAGAGAAATGTATTGTACATACAAACTATTCGAATACGAATCGAATTATTCGTATTTGAATAGTTTGCACATCTCTACTCAAAAATTCATATATTAACGGTACACTGATAAAACATACATATTATATAGGGTGCATTCCGTTTCACGCATAATGCGCATAATGCATCATTTCTCTTTGTTGTTCGCCGAATGTTGAAGAAGGATAAGTGATGCATTATGCACATCAAGCATGAAACGGAATGCACCCATAATGAAATAAAAATTACCTTAGCCCATTCCTTTGCTGACTTGCGTGGTCCATATGCTGATGTGTTTAAAGAAGAAGATAATTTTTCCCAAAGTTCATCCTAAAAATAATTTAAGTATTGAATTCAAATGACATATATAAAAACAAAACTTATAAGAATATTATTTATATTATGGAAACATACTTGTAAGAAATATGATTAATAATCATAATAATACTTACAATTTTTCGTTTATTTTCCTTGTTATATCTTAAACGACCTCGATCAAGGTGTTTAGTGATTTATTTACTGCGCAGCATTCTGCTAATTTCTTTGTGATATCTCAAGTATTCCGAGTGTTTTTCCATTTAAAATTGTATATTTTAGATGTTACCTGAAAGATGGCGAATTATCGGCTTTGCTGCTGATTGTTATTTCTATTTTTAATCTATTCTCGGCTAAAAATCTGCTGGAGACAAACCTAAAGATTTTTACCTTCGTCTTGACAGCAGGTTCTCTGTTCCTTCTTCGCTAAACTTCTGACGCAAAGACACTTGGTGCGGATAAAGGTGAAATTCCTGTTGCTCACTATAATAACAAAGCATGAAAGGGTTCAATAATTTATGGTGATGCACTTGGGTATAGATTTAGTGATCATTTTAGAGCTGATTTCAATATATCTGGCAGAAATTATTCTTTCGAACAAACATGGGATCAAAATGTTGGTGTCAGTTCTCCTATAAAATATAACGTATCACAGAAAATCTCTACTGTTGCGATGATGTTAAACAGATATTACGACATAGGAATATATGACATCGTAACTCCATATTTAACTGCTGGTGCTGGAATGGCTTTCAATAAAGCTGGAGATTATAAAGTTGAGTATGTGATGCCTAAGAAAGGTGTGAAAACAAATGTTAGCAACACCGTTTTATTAGCGCTGAGTTAGTAAAAGAATCACGATCATGCATTCTGCCCAGGGTAATACAAAAGGTTCTGTAGCTTGGAATGTCGGTGCTGGTGTGTCGATTGTTTGTGGCTCAAATGCTTTTATAGATATTGGCTATAGATTTGTAAATTTGAGTAGCTTTGAAACAAAGAAAGGGCGTAAGGAAGAGAGTAGTACTATTCAAGGGGGGAGGACGGTAAGGTCTAGGCCTGTAGAAGATCCTTCTGCTGCTCCTATTAAGTCTAGCTTAAAAGCACATGAGGTATCAATAGGCTTTGTTTATAAATTCTAACAATGGGCCTCTTTCGAAGCTAGCTTCTGGCAGAGGAATGGTAGGAGATTTAGGCGCTCTTCAAGGACCTTAGAGTATTTGATATACATGAGGGGTCTGAGCACAAAATCGACTCACTAATTCTTATAAGAAGCACGAGTTTAGAAAGAGATCTATTAGATTTATGAAGAATGGCGCTGGCGTATAGTGCCTAAAATGCGCCATTACTTCTCAAGAAATTTCAAAGGGAATTCGAATTAAAATAAAGGGAAGGTTTGTTGTGGTTATGTCTAATAATGAGATGATGAATAGATCAAATAATACTGATGCTACAAAAAGGAATGCATTAATGCCTGGAATATATAACATTGGAGATGCGCCTACTAATGGTAAGAATAGTACATCTGAAGAAGATTTAAAAAAGCTGAATGGTCGCAATGCTACTATTTCTATGCAACAAGTTAATACTACTATTTCGAATTCAGATAATGCTTCTGGCGAGAAAAGTGAGAAAAAATCTGCTGGTGAAAAAGGTAGTGTAGAAGGTGCGCCTAATGATAAAAATTTAGATGAGAAGAAGCCGCAGCAGCAAGCTGATAGCACTACTTCTGTGAAACAGGGTAAGAAAGATAATGCATCTGAGCAAGATTTAAAGAAGAATGATCAGGTCGATTCTGATATTTATGTTGTTGCTGTCAAACCTGATAGTAAGGCGGGCAAGCCTGTGATATTGAAAGGCCCAAGTGCTAGTTATTCGCAAATTAATCTTGATAAATGTCTGGAAGTAATCGCTGATTTGTTTGATGTATGGAGCAAAAATAAGGCATTCGAAATAGAAGCTAAGAAGTTAATCGGCAATGTGCTTGGAGCTACGTCGATTTCAATTCAGGAGTTCATGCTGATAAAGCTGAAAGTGAAGTGAACAATGATCAGCAAAGCCCTGAAGAGAAGGGGTTGTTTGAAAAGGCTGGAGATTTTATAAGCTCGAATGCTTCCTCTTTTTGGGAGGGGGTGAAGTCGAATGTTTCCTCCGCTGCTAGAGAGTTATGTCTCAGGTGTTGATCAGGAGACGCGGTAGTGGCTCCGGCCATGTTCAAAAATAAGAGACACTACAAGTCTCTTAT
>NW_017296561.1:238027-239472 GCF_001594075.2 Trachymyrmex cornetzi | reverse complement strand
CAAGCCGTTCTGAACATACGAGTGGTCGAAAAGTGATGATTTTTCATGAAAAATGAAGTAACATCTTCTTCTTCTTCTTCTCCTTCTCTGTCCGGAGTCACATGCACTTCTCTTGTCTCTCACCCTTCACTCACACCTCCACCAACTTTAACCTCCCCCACCCCCACCACTCCTCTTTTTTCGCCCTATTTCACTTTCTTTCGTCCTCTCTCGCCCCCTTTGGTCATCTCTCACCCTCGCCTGCTGGAAGTGTCCTATGGTCACTCAGGGTCGTAATTTTGACAATGTTAATATGTGGGAGGGTCAGGGTCATCGGGGTTGAAAGTGTCCGATGGTCATTTAGGTTCGTGAATTTTACAATCGTGACTTTTACAATGTTGGAGTATCCTCTTCCTTCGCCGCCACTCACCCCCACTACTCCTCTCTTTTTCTCACTCTATTTCGTCCTTTTTCAACCCCTGTTGTCTCGCCTGCCAAAAGTGTCCGATGGTCACTTAGGGTCGTAATCTTGACAATGTTAATATGTGGGAGGGTCATTGTCATCGGAGGTGAATTATCCATTTAAATTTTAATCGTTTCTCAATGAATAACGGTCGCCTGTTGAAAGTGTACGATGGTCATTTAGGCTCGTTTTAATGCTAAAAAAAAAACGTATTTAAAACATATTAAAAACATCAATTAAGCATGTTTTAAACTTTTTAAAACACGTTTAAAACATGTTTCTTATTAATTAATGTGAGATGGGTGATTACTAAATCGCTGTATCCGCAGTCGCATGACAGTGCGGATAAATCGACGCGTTACGCTGTAATCAAAAGGATAGGCTTTAAAGCATCCTTTCATTATCCATTCTCGTGAAAACGGAACGATATTTTCTTCGTCTCTTCAATTTTAATTTATTCCAATCAATGATTACTTTGGATTCGCTGCTGTAAAGTGTTCAGTACTTTCGCTCCAAGAGGGAAGTGCCTTAAAGTTTGCAGCGCAAAAATATAAAATGGTTGGAAATAGTAGAGCATAAAGCAGAGATTTATTTATCAGGAGACGCGGTAGTGGCTCCGGCCATGTTCAAAAATCAAAAAAATAAGGGATAAGAGACACTACAAGTCTCTTATCCTGTACCACCAAAGTCCATTTTTGGAGATTGCATAACTAATAAAATATAAAAAATTTTGAATCGGACGTAACATATTTTGAAGGCGGCATCGTCACGAGTAATTTAAAAAAAAAAATTAAAAATCGGACAAGCCGTTCTGGACATACGAGTGGTCGAAAAGTGATGATTTTTCATGAAAAATTAAGAAACGTTTTCTTCTTCTTCTCTGTCTGCGTTCAAGGCCACCGGAATTTTAATTTTAAAGTATCTCTCACCCTTCATGTCTCTCACCCTTCACTCATACCGCTACCAACTTTGACCCATTGCACCCCCTCCCCTCCCCCCCCTC
>NW_017296561.1:237483-237689 GCF_001594075.2 Trachymyrmex cornetzi | reverse complement strand
GATCGCCGTCGAGGAAATGAGTGTCTAGGTGTTCGCCGTCGAGGAAATGGGTGTCTAAGTATTCGCCGTCGAGGAAATGGGTCTCTAAGTGTTTACCATTGAGAAATACGCATCTAGCTGTTCGCCGTCAAAGAAGTGGGTGTCTAGGTGTTGTCTACATGTTCGCCTTCGAGGAAGTTGATGTCTAGGTGTTCGCCGTCGAGGAA
>NW_017296561.1:235867-237349 GCF_001594075.2 Trachymyrmex cornetzi | reverse complement strand
TGTTCGCCGTCGAGGAAGTTGGTGTCTAGGTGTTCGCCGTCGAAGAAATGAGTGTCTAGGTGTTCGCTATCGAGGAAATGGTTGTCTAGGTGTTCGCCGTCGAGGAAGTTGGTGTCTAGGTGTTGTCTACATGTACGCTTTCGAGAAAGTTGGAGTCCAGGTGTTCGCCGTCGAGGAAATAGGCATCTAGCTGTTCGCCGTCGAAGAAGTAGGTGTCTAGGTTCATGTTCGCCTTCGAGGAAGTTGGTGTCTAGGTGTTCGCCGTCGAGGAAATGATATTAATGTGAGATGGGTGACTGCTAAATCGCCGTATCCGCAGTCGCATGACAGTGCGCATAAATCGACGTGTTACACTGTATCTTAAAAGGATAGGCCTCAAAGCATGATCCGTTAAAATCTGGGTCATTGTATGAATATACTAAGATATGAATATACTAAGAAAAATAAAGAATGGGTCCTTCCATCATCCATTCTCGTGAAAACGGAACCATATTTTCTTCGTTCCAATTATTGATTATTTTAGAAATTCGCTGCTGTACAGTGTTCAATACTTTCGCTCCATTTGGCACAGTCAGAGTATTCAATTTTGCAAATATGGTGAAAACTAAATGATGCGTAATGTAATTATAACGTACTGAAACATAAATACAATAACGTAAGTACTAAATATAATAACTTTTTTACAAAAAAAATATAATAACGTTTCGTTTTATAACGTTTTGTTTTATAATATAATAATTCGTAATTTACGGGACAATGCTCTCCTCACGCAGTGATTAATGTTTTGCCGTTAATGGATAACAATGGTAAAAAAGTAAAAATGTGGCACTGTGATGAGAACAGATGCTACATAAGTGATACTTCTATTGAGAAGTTTGTTTCGTTCTTGGAATAGTTCGAAGGAAGTACTTTGAAGAAGATAATGAATGTTAAGTTCATGGCGCGACTACAAAATTTTTCCGTTTCACATGTAAGTAGCAGATTAGGACATCCTCCGGAATGCTATGTAAATTCTAATCTTTGCAAGTCATATATTGCAACGATAAGCACTTTATCGCCACATTTTCCTTTCGTGAGGAATATTCGAAGAAATATTTATAAATTGATAGGCATTTATAAGCAGTTTCATCAATTGTGTTCAGCTTTGAGATTTGTCAATATGGATAAATTGTTTCAAATTTGCAATGATTTAAAGAATAAAGCAAGATGTTATCCAAGAAATGTAACGGATGTTAGTTTGGACGAGGAAAAGATTTTCTCGCTAAATTACGAAGCGTTTAAAGTTATGAAAAAGCGATTGTTAGATCTACCACGTTTTCCTTGTATCTCTTGCAAAAAATTATGCGTGAGTTGAGACGTTTCTAAACTTGAGAAGTTGAGAAAAACAATAGACGGACCTTTCTGGAAAGATCTGATGGCCCACGTAACAGTATATAATAGTGATACTGAATTCATTTGTAAGTTTTGTTTGGGCAAATTTCA
>NW_017296561.1:234542-234775 GCF_001594075.2 Trachymyrmex cornetzi | reverse complement strand
TAAAGCCATGATTGATTTTATTTGTTCGTCCGACAACCCAATAGGAGAGGTCATTCACTACTTCTGGCGACTGGAATATCAAAGTAGAGGTATCCAGCATGTACACTGTATGATTTGGATAAAAGATGCTCCAATACTCGGAAAATCGTCAAATGAGGAAGTTGTTGCGTTCATTCGAAAATACGTGACGTGCGAAATTCCAGACGAAAGCGTTTCGCCAATGTTGTACGAAA
>NW_017296561.1:233936-234170 GCF_001594075.2 Trachymyrmex cornetzi | reverse complement strand
CCAATAAGCCGTTGGCATCGAAACTGTGAAATTTTGCGATGCGTTCATTGAATAATAGAGAATACGATGCTTTAGAAGCTGCAGACACATCACTAGGTCATCCCTTGCATGGTACGTATAGTGATACCATTATCAGATGGATTGATGTTAATGAAGTAAGAAACAGAAAAGTTAAAACATTCAATGAAATTAAAGCTCTCGATGAAGAATCTACGAATATTTATTGTCCGTCGC
>NW_017296561.1:229879-232778 GCF_001594075.2 Trachymyrmex cornetzi | reverse complement strand
TGCACAAAATTTTAAAAGACAAAGATGAAAAAGTTTCGGAAACAGCTGGTATTGAAAGAGTAATTAAAGAGCGATTAAAATTGGCGCTAAAGTGATGATTCGACGAAACATTGATGTCACTTTGGGACTTGTCAATGGAACGATAGGCATTGTAATTGCGATTCATCGCTCTGTTGATGGAAATCGTATTGATTCCGTTACAATAGTTACTTCTGATAATAAACAAGTCATAATAACGAGAGTAGATATTAAATTCGAAGTATTCCACAAAATAGTGGTACATCGGAAACAATTTCCATTGTCTCTCAGTTATGGAATAACTGTACATAAAAGTCAAGGAATTACGTGTAAAAATGCAATGATGGATTTAGGAACGAGTGTGTTCACTGATGGTCAAGTGTATGTAGGTCTGTCACGAGTGAGTACACTGGAGGATCTACATTTGATAAATTTCAATCCGTTAGAGTAAACTCGGGAGCCATTGCAGAATATAATCGACTGAGATCTGTATTCAAATCTCAGCTACCACAAATCAATTCGTCCGAGAAAAAGGCTGTGAAAATTTACGACTGTCGATGGGCAATACCTCATATCATTGATGATGTACAGAATTACGGTTGTGCTGAACCAGAAAATATAGTTACATGGGAAATATACGGCCTTTGCAATGACGATCGTGTTTCGTGCTATGCTAATGTAACATTGCAATGTGCGTTTCATTGTGTACGTATCAGGCAACAAATACTTAAAAATAGAGTATCGAACGCATTGACTGATGCTGTCTGCGCGTATGCTGAGCGTAAGCGTTGCAATATTTTAGCGGTTAGAAGATCTGTCGGAGAACGCTTCGAAGAACGAACACAACAAGATGTTTCGGAATTTTTCACGGCTTTAATGTCGACGTATTCCGAAATCAATGATGTATTAGAAGTCGAATTGAAGCACCTAATATGTTGTTCAAATGCTAAATGTAATTGCAATGTAACTACGTTGGAAAAGAGTTGTTTGCTAATATTACCTATGCAGTCCACATTGAAAAGGAAAAAAGGTGTCACTCTGCAAACTTTGATTGATTCAGAATTTTCAAAATGGGAAACGATAAATGGTAATTGTGACGAATGTAACAGTATCGTTCTGAAAAAGAAAACCGCAATTGAATCGACTTCATCCGTCTTAGTAATACAGCTCAATTTATACACTTTTATAAACGGTGTTTCTAAAAAACTTATCGACAATCGGATTAACGCCGTACCGACGAGTAATGTCACGATTAATAAAAGAAAATACAAGGTAATAAGTGCTATATTTCACGAGGGCGAAGAAATGAATCGTGGTCACTATACGTGTATGTTGAGAACAGACAAACAATCGGAATGGTATTACTGTACTGATTTACAAGTTATCAAGAAGAAATGGCCCAGAGGAGCACATGGGACATATACACAGTCTGTCTCAAAGTAAATAGGACTTTTTCAATTGGGACATTTCTGGCGGCGCCATCTTAATGCGGCTATAGGCGTTGGAAAGGTACATTTGTTCCAGACTTCCAGTGAAAATTTCATGACATTTGGTTCACTGGAAGCAAAGTTATTGCGCCTAAAGTGACAGTAGGTTTGCGTTGTCGGTACAAAAATGAGCATTGAACAAAGAGCCAACATTAAGTTTTGTTTTAAACTCGGTAAAACGTTTACCGAAACGTTTCAATTGATGCAACAAGTTTATGGTGATGATTGCCTATCCCGTGGAAGAGTTCATGAGTGGTATACGCGTTTTAAAAACGGTCGTGAAGACATCAATGACGACCCTCATGTTGGCCAGGCCAAATTCGTGATTACGCCAGAGAGCATCGAAAAAGTGCGTGATTTTCTCAACATTCATCCGAAATCGTCGTTGCGTTTTATGGAAATCGAATTGGGAATGTCCAAAGATTCGATTCATCGCATTTTGACCGAAAAATTGGGCTATCGGAAGGTTTGTTCTCACTTTGTACCGCACAAACTCACTGACGACCAAAAATCGCTCAGAATCCAACATTGTAAGGACATCGTTAAAGAGTCGAAAAAGGACAAAAACTTCCTTTACAACATTAATATTCGCCTGATCTGGCACCCTGTGACTTTTATCTATTCGGAAAACTTCATTTGCCGATGAAAGGCATGCGCTATGCTGACATTCCGGCCATTCAAGAGGCGTGTATCGACATCCTCCGAGCCATACCGGCCAACGACCTAAAATCGTCATTCGAAAAGTTGTTAAGTCGTGCAAATCAGTGTATCGAAGCGGAAGGAGACTATTTTGAATAAAATAAAACAATTTTACCGAAAATACCATTTGTTGTTCTTATTTTGAAAAAGTCCTGTTTACTTTGAGACAGACTGTGTATGTTGTTCTTGGAGCAGATTATGTAAGGATTAATTATTCTGCTCCAAGAATATAACGGAATTCTTAGAATATAACGGAATTCTTTGAGTACGTTTACGTGAACCTAAATAAATTTTTCAGAATATTGTAACAATTAATCGTTTGCTTTGGCGCTGTAGTCTAGATCTGCAATAGGATTTTAAGCCTTAAGCCATAAGAAATGGGCGACTGACAGTCGCTTATTCTTCTCGGATTCGACTGTAATTGGTCAATTTCTTACGACTTACGGCTTAAAACATTTATTGTAGATCCGGGGTAAGGGCTGCTGTAAGCGCGTCGAAATAAAGCGTCGGTTACTCTGTCGCAGTATTAATGTTGCCATTAGGGGCCATTTCACACAAACTTGCAGAGCCACATAACCATATGCATAAGGAAAATTATTCAATCACATTTCTGTCATACAGACAAATGTAAACTACGATTGGATGATTTTATTTATGCATATATGTTTATATGAGTATGCAAGTTTGTGTGGAAT
>NW_017296561.1:229419-229664 GCF_001594075.2 Trachymyrmex cornetzi | reverse complement strand
CCTCTAGGGTGATGTGGAAAACTAGTATAATTAAAACTTTCAATATAATTTTATGAGGGGCTACGTGAAGATTTTTCTCCTCCTCGCAAACAACAAAAAAGTATATTTATACATCGAAATAAATATTGAAGTTCGTGTTAAAATCAGAGAGACGAAGAAAATATGGTTGCATTCTCACGAGAATAGGCGATGGAGGAGCCTATTCTTTATTTTAAATATATTCTATTAAGAATTCATTCCGTTGC
>NW_017296561.1:224965-228375 GCF_001594075.2 Trachymyrmex cornetzi | reverse complement strand
CCACTTAGAAATAATATCGAAGCTTATACAGAGTAATTGAGAGAATGGATGGAATGAAGGCACAACTCTATTTAGACCCTTTATCAAGAAATTAGCTTTTTTATATGAAAAACTTTCGATGGATGTTTCAAAAAACGTTCTCTTATTGCCCGAAACGAGCAAATGTTAAGTAAACCCAAAATTAAAAAAAAATAAATTGAAAAAAAAAATTTGATACATTATCAATGGTGTCAGTTCAAAGTGAATATACATATAAAGTGTATCGTCGAAAATTTAAACTTTTAAAAATTAATGATAATATTACGATATATTACCATGACATGTGACTGAATATATTAATAAAGGTGCCAGTTCACAGTTTATTTAAATGATTATCTAACAATATATTATCATGATAATAAAATATATCAATTCTTGGGTCAGTTACAGACAAGCTATACGGTTAAAAACTTTATTGATTATTTGACGTAATATATTCATTCACTTCCTCCTAGAAGTTTAGAAAATTCTAATGTGATACATTGCGTACTTCGAGTGGTGTCATTATTGATGGGTTGGGAAGAATAAAGGTCTAATTATAAAATCTTGATTTAATATACAAACTATGCAGCATTAAATAAATTTATGCAATATCCTCAAGAAGTTACATGTTTCTCTATTACGATCGACATTATATAAAAAAGCTAATTTCTTGGTAAAGGGTCTAAATAGAGTTGTGCCTTCATTCCATCCATTCTCTCAATTACTCTGTATAAGCTTCGATATTATTTCTAAGTGGACACCGAGAAACTCATCGAAGTTTTGAAAGCAGGCCGCCATGTTCTTTTTCCGAGTCATTAACAAATTGGTACTCTGGAATTACAAGCAATTATTTTTCATTGTACGGGCTAGTATAAATTTTAAGTCAAATCTCAATAAACGACTTTTATATTTTTGCACTAAGAATAACATATCGCACTTATTTTGTAGGATGAAATTGTAATCTGTTTTGCTTATACGCATGTATGTTCGTTTTGAACTCGCACCTTCAATAACAGACGAGTTACTTTTCATGATAATATATCATCAGATAATCATTTAAATTTCTAATTTGTAATTCCAGAGTACCAATTTGTTAATGACTCGGAAAAAGAAAATGGCGGATCAAATTGTAATCCGTTTTACTTGTATGTATGTATGTTCGTTTTGAACTCGCACCTTCAATAACATTTGAATTACTTTTCATTTAGATATATTTATATATGTTCACTTTGAACTGGCACCTTTAATAATATATCAGTTACTTGTCATTGTAATGTATTATCAGATAATCACTTAAATTTTTAATGGTTTACATTTTTGAGAATACGCTTTATTTAAACTGGCACCTTTGATAACACATCAGTTATTTGTCATGGTAATATATGTATATTGTGAAACAATATATTATCAGACTGTCGTTCTGATTATTAATACCATTTTCCTGCTTCTTGATATGAATCATTTCCGAGATAGATCTTTTATAAAATAAACGTTCTGAATCTAAAATATTGATATTTTCCCAATCTATCTGATGACCATATTGAAGTTGATGCAGAGAAACTACAGAATGATTATTAGATTTTCTAATGTCGGCTTTATGTTCTTTAATCCTAGTTTTTAATTTTCGTTTTGTTTGCCCGACATATGAGCAATCGCAATTACAACAATTAATTTTATATACCACATTGCTATTATCCATTTTATCCAACTTATCCTTACCCGTCTTAATAAATTTATTTAAACTATTAATGGGTTTATATGCTATATTTAAATTATACTTTCTGTAAACGTTTTGAAATTTTTCTGTAAAGTTTTTAACATAAGGTAAAGTGCTATACATTTTAATATTATTGTCACTCAAGTCTTTTTGATTCGTTTGCTTCAATTTATTTTTATGACTAAGTGATTTAATTCTATTATTAATTGTGTTAAAAAGAAAATCTAAAGGATACCCATTATTTAATAAATTGTTAATTATATCAGAAATATTTAATGTATGAAAATTAGGATGTGAGAGATATATAATTCTATCAATTAAGAAAAAAATAACACCTTTTTTATGGCATAAAGGATGATTGGAAAGAAAATTTAGAAATCTCCCTGAATGAGTAGGTTTCTTATATAAGACAAAAATTATCTTATTATTTAATGTATTTATTGTTATATCCAAAAAATTAACACTACCATCATCATTTTCTTCTAATGTAAAATTAATTCGATTGTGTTGAGAGTTAAAAATTTCTAAAGTTTGTTTAATGTTTTCTTTAGGCAATGCTAATAAAATATCGTCTACATATCTGTAGTATATAGGTATATCAATGTCAATAGTAGCATGAATCTTGCTTTCAATATCTTCCATAACCAAATCAGAAATAATAGGCGATAAAGGAGAACCCATAGGCATGCCGAATATCTGTTTAAAATATTTCTTCTCAAATTGGAAATAAGTTGAGTTTAAAATAAATTTAATAGAACTAATAAAATAATTAAGTGGTATTGTTGTATGATTCACAATTAAAAATCCCATCTTTTCACTATTCCTTCAAAAAAAAACAATTGGTGGGACCAAGATGCGAAATGTAATCGCATAAGGGGGAAGAAGATGACGGTATGTAAGAGGAAGAGAGACGGTAAGTATAAATGGTAAGTATAGCGATAACCGATAACATGAACATACATAAATAATGTGTACCAAACGTTGTTCATTATATGTCAAAATCTTTTTCCATTGACGTTAACATTGTAGACGAGCGTCAACTTAAGGGAAAATTGCAAGTATGTTTATATATATATAAGTAAGTTGATACATGTATATATATATATATATATATGTGTGTGTATATATTAATGTGCAGTATTATGTGATAACGTAAACCGCGATTCGGTAGAAAAAGTGTTGCTATCGTCTAGTACGGAGTCTTGATGTAGGGTAGAGCGAGGCTAGTTATGACACTTTTTCTTGAAATTATTATAAATCTTCACACAATTATAGGTGAACTAATGGCAAATGCTTTAAAACGTTGCATGTTCATCTGGCTTAATAATTGAGTACTTATAAATTCTTGATATACCTCGTAAACATGAAAAAGATTACATTAAATACAAGGATGCATGTGGACATGTAGAGCATTCTCGAAAGATAAGTTGAACCACGAAGATAAATGTTTAATGAGGTTACATATTATTAAAAACATGAAAAGATCATGTGTATGTTAATGAAATTTTCATTACTGTAATCTTAAATATAATAATTTGTAATATTCTTTTAAATGTTTTGATTAACAAATCAGAAAAACTAAAATCTTAACTCTTTATAACATTAATTAAACATAAAATATGTTTAATCGTTAACACAGGATTAAACAATATTGATAAAGGCAGATTACATT
>NW_017296561.1:219235-222210 GCF_001594075.2 Trachymyrmex cornetzi | reverse complement strand
TACATTGAAGTCATCCTCGGATGCCTCTTTTATTGTAAGGGGTGCATTTTTGCACGTGCTAAATTGATGGTGTCATCGCGAAACATGTTGCGACATGTTTTCGCAAACATTGCATTTTTTACTATTGTTGAGTGGGAACGAAAATACAAATACTGACGGGGATCGCGCAAAGTCAGTCTGTGCAAACGTGGCTAACCGTAATTGCTCATCGCTCCCGCATTTGATACGCAATCGGGAACTCGGTTTCCGCAATGTTTTAACACGCACTGATACTTGGTGTGCTAAACATTCAACACTTCAAAAGGGTTTACGACTATGATGAATTAGACGGTCAATGTAGAAGATCAGCGTTTTCTACATGTGCGAAAATATTTGGTGATATTCTTTCGTGGTATTGCACATGGGGCTAATCGTATCTATCGGGGTTATTATACACCTTGCATGTGTGCGATTAAAGATTCTCAAATAATTTCATATGAACTATTCTCTAAAAGTGATAACGCTGAAATAGAAACTATTCTCATGTACACGGACTAATCGTATCTGTCGGACTTATTATACACCTCGCAGGTGTATGATTAAAGATTCTCAAGTAATTTCATATAAACTATTCTTTGAAATTGATACATAAATTCAACATCCTCGAAGTGCTATGGTAGGGGAAACTTTATAAAGAATTTGAGGGGACTGCATCAGTTGCTCTGAAGACATGGACTCATACGTTCGACCGTAAGTATTTCACTTATATCTGCGGAAAAATTTTTTTCTATATTGTTTATTCGTATGTTTCCTACAGTGCACGTAGCATTTTGAGGAAGGTGTTCGCGCTGACACCGACAGCGTACAAATTTCTGGAGATTGGGATCGCCGCGGGACCAATGTCTCAAGTGGAAATTGCGATTGGCGATACTCGGAGGCAACCGTATCATCCTGCCTCACGCTACGTGGATGGCGTTTATCGAGAAACGGTCGGACATCCAGCAATTGGTGCGGTCATCTACTCCGTCACCGTTGATGATTTAGGACCTTGTCATTGAACTTGTTACCATAAAATACGTGATGTGGCCAATGTGAAATTATCTTTATGTGACAAGTGTGTGTATATGAAACCATCGACTATACTTTTGATGCTTGATCTCGAACAATGTGTTGAACACGCATATTTTGATTTATGTCAATATACAAATATTGTAAGCGATAAATTTGACTATTTTGTAAATTATTTACGTCAGAACTGTATTATGAACAAATTGGAAGCGGTAAACACTTTACGTAGGATTTATGATAAGCATTCTGGTATTGCATGCGAATTGATAGTTTACGCTGTAGATAATATGCACCAACGCCAATTACTTAATCGGCCGTAAAACTGACTCGTAAAGAATCACCATTTGGGCCAGTTACACCAACGCCAATTACTTAATCGGTCGTAGAACTGATACACAAACTTACCTTTTTAAAAACAAGGTAAAAAAAGCGCTGAGTGTTGGTGAAACTGGCCCAAATGGTGCTTCTCGTAAAGAATCACCATTTGGACCAGTTTCACCAACGCCAATTACTTAATCGGCCGAGAAACTGATGACTAATCACGTTTGCTGTTTAGTAGAACTAATGATATGTATCATTTGTATAAAAGATTTGATATCAACAACTAGCGCAAAGTTAAATTTTAACCATTTGGGCCAGTTTTACCAACGCCAATTACTTAATCGGCCGAGAAACTGATGACTAATCACGTTTGCTGTTTAGTAGAACTAATGATATGTATCATTTGTATAAAAGATTTGATATCAACAACTGGCGCCAAGTTAAATTTTACCATTTTAATCTTCCCAAAGGAAAAATATAATAGTAACTTTACTTTGTTTCTTAATTTATTTAACTCTAATGATATGTATTATTCGTATGGAAGATTTGATACACGGAGAGAATTTTTTCTTAGAATTTACCTTGAAAATATGACAGTAGTGGGACAACATTGTATTTCGAAGAATTTTAATATAAATCTCTCTCATTCATTAATAAAACTACAATAAAGTATAAAATAAGTTTGTTCAATTTTACTGAAGTGCATGGTAAAAATCTTTAAAATATTGAATTGTATCACAATCATCATATTTTCAGGGTAAATTTTAAAAGAAAATTCTCTCCGTGTATCAACAAAATTGGCGCCAAGCTAAATTCATCAAAATTTTGTCAAAATTTTAAGTATTATTCGTAAAAAAGATCTGATATCAACACGTGGCGCCAAGTTAAATTCCACGTAATTCGAATACCAAATTAAATAAATAATATTAACTTTAATGATATGTATCATTCCTATAAAAGATTTGATATCAAGAACTGGCGCCAAGTTAAATCCCACTTTTTTATACTATGCCAAATTTAATAAATAATAAATATTAATCTAATGGTATGTATTATTTGTACGAACAATTTGATATCAACAACTGTGGCGCCAAGCGTTAAATTTTACAAAATGCAAAGTAAAACTCAAGTGATACTATCTTTATTATTTACTTAATCCAAACGGTACCATCTTTAATTTTTATGCAATGAAACCTAAGTATACGTATACTTATTTTGAAGAATTGAAGAATCTTCCTATTCCAATCCAAATGGTTTAAATTCCTCTTAAATGAAATTATTATAACACAATTTATTCAAAGACATTTCCTCTTACAACTAAACTAGTGGTTATTTAATTCTCCTTCAAAACATTATACAAAACATTATCACAAAATTGCGTTACTTTGCTCAATTTAAGTGTTACCACAAAAAATTAAAGAATTAACCGTATAAAATGAAAAAATTTAATTTAAATAGAAAAATTTTTCATGTAAAAACACTTGGCGCTGCTAGGTAGAGTAAGAAAAGCTATAAGAACGATTTAAAATTGGAATGGTAATTAATAAAAATAAATAATAAAATATAATTGTATATAATTTAAAAGTAATAATAATTATTGTAATATA
>NW_017296561.1:217267-217537 GCF_001594075.2 Trachymyrmex cornetzi | reverse complement strand
TAACGCATACTGTACCCTTCTTCCAGAAGTGCGATTATGCGGGCAACTTCGAATGCTGGCAAGTGTCTGCGCAGCATTTAAAAAATTTGCAATATGCGACTATTTTTGTTACAAAGAGCGAACTTCTCAATAGCCTCAATCGAGAAAAGAGAAGACTTGAAGTTCGCACTAAGCGAGTTCGAAAATATGCGTCTATAAGCGAGTTTTGCGTTAGTGCCAACTTCAAGTCTTCTTTCGCGCTAACCCAAAACTCTCGTGGTGCACATTGGG
>NW_017296561.1:216051-216799 GCF_001594075.2 Trachymyrmex cornetzi | reverse complement strand
AACCGCATTTTCATGTAATTTTTACCTCACGCCATAGACCTTTGTAAAGTTTGTAAAAAATTTTTAGATTTGACGGATATCCATTTGTGTCCGTATAACTCCGTAAAGTATCAGTCATATTGAAATTTCGGTTATAGATTTCGAAAGTAGAGATTTCAACCTTTAAAATCCTTCTTTAATTTTTTGTCTACGATGATTTTTCATTGAATTATGGTGTTCTGAATATTGCTCAATTTTTAGCGTGTTAGAAAGTGTTCCCTAGATTTTGTTGAGTAGCGTATATAATTGTAATATAATTTAAAAATAATAATAAAGGTAATAATAAATTCTCTTTCATAATGCATGTCTTACAAGTCTAAATTAATTTTTCTTTGATTTAAACTTAATAGCATTCACAACGATCATCATAATTTACACGACTCTATAACTCAATCATATATACACATATATACGAGTATACAGGGTGCGGCACCAAAATCCGGACAAATCGAACAATTTCTTTAAACAAAATGTTTTTGATGAAAAATTAAATATTAAAAAAATTCCTTTTACATGACACTTGGGGGATCCCTATAGAGCATAATTATTCGATATATCCTCCATTAGCTTGAATGATGGCCTCTATTTTCTGTCTGAAGCGTTCACACGCACGCTGCAATGTAGCGCTGTCCATGGCTGTGTTCCAAAATTGTTTGTCAGCGCTGGCAGTACTGCCAACACCATTCCAAAAATCATCGTAGCACGCTGT
>NW_017296561.1:215322-215677 GCF_001594075.2 Trachymyrmex cornetzi | reverse complement strand
CTCATTACTATTACGATCTTTGTGCTTCGAGCAAATTGGTTTCCATTTATTTGTACCTCGGTATTGGTTGACGTTCGCAATAATTATATATAATTTCCGCTAATTCTGAATCTGAATCACTAGACTTTTCATCACTAGAATCAAGTGCTAACTTTATAATAGTTTCAAATACGAATTTTTTCTGTATGCTTCTCTCCATATTTCTAGGTTACTTGTTTCTTTGACGTCGCTATATGCTGACAGCACTGAAAATATTGTTCCAAAATGAAAGCTGCGTTTGCATAAAAAGCATGCTTATGAAATTGGAACACTATTGGTAGCATGCACTTATGACGACATGCTCGCAGCGCTGACA
>NW_017296561.1:214458-215058 GCF_001594075.2 Trachymyrmex cornetzi | reverse complement strand
TAAACAGTTAATCTCGGGTATCCAAAGAACCGAATTATTTCAGTTGTTGAGCTCCCAGCGCGAAGGCCTTCGATGATCGCGGATCTTCGGTTATACTCCGCACTTGGTTTCAACATCGCGGCCATTTTGATAATATAACTGTTTACTAGAAACATCAAGTTTTCTTGGACGCCAATAACAACCACTGGCGGAGGCACAATATAGCGAAAAATTTAAATTGAAATTTGTCCGGATTTTGATGCCGCACCCTGTATATGCTAGATGTTTTAACTCTCATTGGGGACGGTTTTTATTTTTTTTATTTTTCGAAATATTCATATTTTTTAATATGATTCTGACTTTTTTTTTTTTATTAATATGCTTCTTAATTATATTATTTTTCTAAGTATATTATATTCTTATCCTTCTTATTTACATTCATGCTTTACTACTACATTACCATGTTATTATTATATATCGAGATCTAGCAGCGCCAAGTGTTTTTACATGAAAAATTTTTCTATTTAAATTAAATTTTTTCATTTTATACGGTTAATTCTTTAATTTTTTGTGGTAACATTTAAATTGAGCAAGGTAACGCAATTTTGTGATAATGTTTTG
>NW_017296561.1:213946-214418 GCF_001594075.2 Trachymyrmex cornetzi | reverse complement strand
TAGTTGGAAGAGGAAATGTCTTTGAATGAATTGTGATATAATAATTTCATTTAAGAGGAATTTAAACCATTTGGATTGGAATAGGAAGATTCTTCAATCAATAAGTATACGTATACTTACAATTAGATTTCATTGCATAAAAATTAAAGATGGTATCGTTTGGATACGTAAATAATAAAAATAGTATCACTTGAGTTTTACTTTGCATTTTGTAAAATTTAACTTGCCGCCACAGTTGTTGATATCAAATCGTTCGTACAAATAATGCATACCATTAGATTAATATTTATTATTTATTAAATTTGGCATGGTATAAAAAAGTGGAATTTAACTTGGCTCCAGTTCTTGATATCAAATATTTTATAGGAATGATACATATCTGGAAGGCCGTCTCCTCCTTCTGCGAGCGAGTAATGCTGCGGAAGGAGGGGGCGGAGAGAAGGTGAGAGAGGGCCCCCGGGAGTGGGGGACG
>NW_017296561.1:208604-212730 GCF_001594075.2 Trachymyrmex cornetzi | reverse complement strand
CCATTTGGGCCAGTTTCACCAACGCTTAGCGCTTTTTTTACCTTGTTTTTAAAAAGGTAAGTTTGTGTATCAGTTTTACGGCCGATTAAGTAATTGGCGTTGGTACAACTGGCCCAAATGGTGATTCTTTACGAGTCAGTTTTACGGCCGATTAAGTAATTGGCGTTGGTGCAACTGGCCCAAATGGTGATTCTTTACGAGAAGCACCATTTATATATTACAACTATAAGATAAGAGGTTTGTTCGCGTCGCTTGCTTCAACATGCTCCTATTCTTCTAACCGTAGCTCCTACTCACTCTAACGATGGCGTTGAGTGAGTATTGAGTAATAGGAGCTACTGTTGGGAGAAAGTAGGAGCATGTTGTAGCATGCGACGCGAACAAACTTAAAGTTAAGAACAATAACTTATTTTTATATTGTATATTTCTATAGATAGTTTAAACGCGAAAAAATGGTAGGATAATTTTTGCTTTTATAATTATATTTCTAATATTTAGATGTTTTAGACTCTTATGTCCATTTCCATCAATGTAGATTATCTTTAATGTCGGTAAAACTTGCTCTTCGTCTTTTTCTAATTCTAAAGATAAGTTGAACCGAGATTAAAGTTAATTCACGTTAGTGGAAATGGGCATTAATTGTTCCTTATTTATTGTTTTATGTTTGAATTATAAGTCTTTTACTCATTTTTGTATTGTATATTTCTAATTAATTGTTCTATATATACTTATTGTTTTATGTTTGAACCATAAGAGTTACTCATTTTTATATTGTATGTTTTTAATAATGAGAAAAAACACTACCATATAAATAAATCATTATCTTTTAAATTCAAGCTTTTCCTTTCAGTAAATCTAAAAATAAACAGCACAAAGAATCAATTCTGTCATAATTATAAAGAATACAGAGAACAAATTACACAGGCCTGCAAAATTGGAGGTGTTGAAAGTTGATTGGGATTTAACTATGTTTTCTTACGTAATTTTTCGCGCTGAATCCGAATCCGGCGGCAGAATTGCTCTACTACGTCAGGTTTTTGAGAAAAGTGAGGTTAAATGTGTCAAAATTGACGTTTTTTGACATATTTGTGATTTTTTTGCTAGCGAAGTAAATTTTTTTTCTACTTTCGTTTACGCCATCTAAAAGCGTCAACATTTATCTTCAAAATATATTTTTTTAACGCCGTTTTTTTTTCACCGAGATAATCTCTGTGTAGTCACACAAAGAAAAACATTTTTGACACAAAATGTTTGTGTGACTACGCAGAGATTAACTAAGTTTCCTTACGTAATTTTTCGCGCTGAATCCGAATCCGGCTGCAGAATTGCTCTATCACGTCGAGATTTCGAGAAATCTTAACCCAAAACAGCCAAATAAGCCATTTTCAGCCATATTTGAAATTCAATAAAAAATTGATAAAATTTTTGTCGTCTAATCCATCAATGGTATCATTTACTACTATACAGCCCCTTCAAAATCCATGACAAAAGATAAAAGAATAAGCTAATCTGTCCAGAAATACCGTTTGTTCTAATACAACGGTATAGAGATTAGGCTTCTACGAGATACAATTTATCGAAATTCGAATTGCTATATCTCCGGAAAAAAAATCGCTTTGGGACGGTCCAAAATGGATTTTGAAGGGGCTGTATAGTAGTAAATAATACCATCGATGGATTAGACGACAAAAATTCTATCAATTTTTTATTGAATTTCAAATATGGCTGAAAATGGCTTATTTGGCTGTTTTGGATTAAGATTTCTCGAAATCTCGACGTGATAGAGCAATTCTGCAGCCGGATTCGGATTCAGCGCGAAAAATTACGTAAGAAAACATAGTTAATCTCTGCGTAATCACACAAACATTTTATGTCAAAAATGTTTTTCTTTGTGTTACTACACAGAGATTATCTCGGTGAAAAAAAAAGTACGGCGTTAAAAAAAATGTATTTTGAAGATAAATGTTGACACTATCAAATGGCGTAAACGAAAATAGAAAAAAAAATTTACTTCGCTAGCAAAAAAATCACAAATATGTCAAAAAACGTCAATTTTGACACTTTTAACCTCACTTTTCTCAAAAACCTGACGTGATAGAGCAATTCTGCCGCCGAATTCGGATTCAGCGCGAAAAATTACGTAAGAAAACATAGTTAAATCCCAATCAATAAAACCATGCAGGCCTGTGTTATTAATAAAAAAATTGAAATAAACTACCAGAATATAAAATGTATTCTTACACCGAAAAATGTGTTTTACAGCAGAGAATATTTATTTTAGTCTCACTTACGTGTTCATACGTGTTCCTCTGTTCCATCGATGTGACAGATTCTAACCTGAATAGTTTAACGGTTAATACTAAATGCCACATTTGCCTCTTGCTATCTAGAGTCAAACCTGTCAGAATGAGATGGCGAACACCTAGATACCCATTTCCTCGAAGACAAACATCTAGACACCCACTTTCTTGAAGCTGAACACCTTGACACCCACTTCCTCGAAAGCGAATACTTAGACACCCACTTCCTCAACAGCGAACACCTAGACACCCATTTCCTCGACGGCGAACATGTAGACAACACCTAGACACCCACTTCCTCGACGGCGATCACCTAGACACTCATTTCCTCGATGGTAAACACCTAGACACCAATTTCCTCGACGGCGAACACTTAGACATCCATTTCTTCGACGGCGAATACCTAGACACCCATTTCCCGAATAGCGAACACCTAGACACCCATTTCCTCGACGGCGAACACCTAGGCATCCACTTCGTCGACGGCGAACACTTAGACACCCACTTCCTCGACGGCGAACACCTAGACACTTATTTCCTCGATGGCGAACACCTAGACATCAACTTCTTCGACGGCGAACATCTAGACGCCCACTTCCTCGACGGCGAACACCTAGACACCAACTTCCTCGACGGCGAACATGTAGACAACACCTAGACACTCACTTCTTCGACGGCGAACACCTAGACACCCATTTCCCCAATAGCGAACCCCTAGACACCCATTTCCCCAATAGCGAACACCTAGACACCCATTTCCCCAATAGCGAACACCTAGACACCCACTTCCTCGATGGTGATCACCTAGACACCCATTTCTTCGACCTAGACACCCACTAGACAAACATCTAGACGCTTAATTCCTCGACGGCGAACACCTAGACTCTTAATAATTATAATTAATATTTTATTTTAATTCGTTTTAATAATTATGTTTTATTTTAATTTCAATTAATTATAATATATATATATATATATATATATGTGACAATGTTGCCATCGCTGATTATCACAGCCGTCATGTGTGGTTGATCACATTCGAATGTGCAATGCTGCCATCGCTAGATTAAATCAAAAGCCCTCAAGTGTCGAAAAAACGAGATGGACATTTTCTCCTGGTCCGACGATGATAATAATGATAATAACGATAACGATAATAATAATGACGACGACGTTTCGTAAAATGAGGTGAAATTCATCACAGACCGGACTTTGCGTCGCGATATCTCCGTTCGTAGGGCACGTAGAAAAACAATAAAAGCACTTTTATCACACTATCCGTGTGGTGGCTATCGATTGAGCATACATAGAACGCGTTCGGTTCAGCCGTTATTGATATCCGATAATCTCGATCTGCCGCAAGTCGTCAGTTCGCGTAAAGGAGGCACGGCAGTGTCGCTTCGCGCAGCTTAGCGCCGAGACACTACCAGTGTCTCCAGATTGTATATATAATGCATTGCATGAAAAATAAATGCATACGTAAATTGTATATCCCAAAGTTTGCAATTAATTGTTCCTTCCTTCCTTATGTCTGCGGTATCATGTTACGCGTCGACAGCATCACTGCGTGCGAGAGCATCAATCACCGCGCTCTTATTAAAAATAGAATATAAAACTGGTATTAAAACATGGTAAATATTTCAAATTATTGCTGTAAACCATACGTGCGAGAAATGAAGCTGCGTTCGAGAAGAAGATAAAGCTGCGTTGGAAAAAGATGCATAAGAGCGAGAGAGAAATGGTAAGTATATATGGTAAGTATAGCGCGCGATGGGGACAGGATGCGGAGACCGGCGGCGGACCGCGCCCGGGACCGGCGGCGGCTG
>NW_017296561.1:201479-208593 GCF_001594075.2 Trachymyrmex cornetzi | reverse complement strand
GCGCCGCGATGACGATATACCACGCGGGCCCCGTGATTCTCTCCTCTCCCCGCGCGAATTTCCCGCGACGTTATCCTCGCACACCCTATAATTCTCCTCTCTCGACGTCATCCCCCTCATTATGTGACGTCATCCCTCTCCCCCTGTGACACCATCCCCTCACCCTGTGACGTCATCCCTTCCCTCCTTTGTGATGTCATCCCCCTCACCCTGTGACGTCACCCCTCCCTCCCCCTGTGACGTCACTATTTATGACATCATCCCTTCCCTCCCTCCCTCTGTGACGTAACTGTTTATGACGTCATCCCCTCCCTCCCCCTGCGACGTCATCCCCTCGCCCTGTGACGTCACCATTTATGACGTCATACCCTCCCCTCCCCTGTGACGTCACCCCCCTCGCCACGGGGTACCCCCCGCCCCTCACCCCCCTTGACATCACTTAGGTTAGAATCCCCCTATATACCCTACTTCCAATCAATTTGTTACCATGACAAAGATGTAATGTAAAATTACATATCCTATGATGGATTTAATCTTATTAGATAAGTTGTCACGTCCCGGATTTTATGGTCGTCCGTCGTCGTCGACCGCGGGACGCGGAGCGTCGGGGTGGCTTTTCCTGCGCGAATTTCGCTGGAGAGAGGTAGCTAGAGCGAGAAGGACAGTCGGGGGCCGAACGGTGAATCTTCCGTTCCCTTTTCGCCCTTTTGCGGACTGGTGGCTAAGAACGGCGGCGAGTTCGCATGTTTGAGCGAAATGTTGGCAGTGAGGAGAAAGAAAGAGGAGAAAGGAACAAAAAAAAGAAAAAGAGATCTCCGAGTTTAATTTTTATTTTGTCGTTTTTCGGCCGTTGTCACGGGTGGCGAAGTGGTGGAGGCGGGACCACCTTTATAGCTATCGCGACCTTTTCTATTTTCACGATCCGCGGGAGCCTGTGGATCGTCATACGCGCCGGAGGCGGATCGGGATGATTGCCCGGGGCCGGGTGATATTGCGGGCTCTCCTAGAGCCACAGTGGGTCCGCGAAGACTCTCGGGTCGAAGCTGCCCGCACGGTGGAACTCCCTGACGAGGATCCTCAGTGCTGCCTCACGGCCGGCACGCCTGCAACGACCCATGCCACTCCTGCGAACATTTCCACGCATTTTATTCGGGTTCGTCTAAGGGGGTGCCCCAGAGGAGACGCTACGCCCTGACTACGCACGGCGGTGACTTGTGAGGGGCGGGGGAGTAGATCACGCCGGGTCTTTCCTTTGTGACCGCGGCCCAGGATGGTGAGGACCGAGCAATGTCGGAAGGCGGGCGCAGCTCGAGGTTGAGCTCACGACGGCCAAAGCTAGGAAGGCACGGAGCCACTGGCAAGGGCTCATATGCCGGATCGGCCGTGGGAAATGAGGGAGGCCGAGGAGGACGCGGAGTTCTGAGAAGGGCTCACGCGCCGCTAGGGTATTAGGATACGTCGCCCGAGGTAGTGCGATGGAATAAAACGCCAGGGACACCGCGGGTCCCCTACGCTACTCCTCTCGTGGCACTCCCTTCCAACACACAAGCAAGACGACACATGCACGGCACAACAGTTCACCTCGCGTGGGAGGCTCTTAGCGCTGAGGCGCGTTGAGACGACTTCCGTTTGAACGTTGATGCACTCGCGAACGAGGGACGAGGCCCGAAGGAAAAGAAAATAAGGAAAACAAAGAGAAACTGAAGGAAAAGAAGGAAAAAAAACGTTTAAGTTTACAGTAATTTATTAGCGATTTGAAATGAAGCGACTAGTAATACAATTCTAAGAATAAATCTATACGAGTTCTCGGAAATACGCCGAGTTTACGCGGGTGCCAACTAGCGCGAACACGTCTACACGGAGACGTCGCGAGAACAACAAAAGAGAATAACAATGATTGGCGGGGTCTCGTGAGTTTGGCACGCTGATATGACGAGACGCGAGGCAGATCGCGTTCACGAGACGAGAGACCCCTCGCGAGACATAGAGCGGTCTCGTGAACCGTAAAGCGGCTTCTCGGAATCGTTTTCGCGCATGAGACTGATTATAGACGCTTAATGCCGATTTTTCACAATCACTCCACGACCTGGTACGTTTGAGCGGTTTCTACCCACACGCGAAATGAACAAAACAAAAAAAAACACAACGCAATTTCTGGCTTACTCTGGCAGATGCACCAATCTCGACCGTGATCCTCCTCCATCTGCACAATTCCCGTGGGCACAGAGCGTCGGCGGCGCGGTGGTCGGATTACTTTGTTCCTCCGAGTATTAATAAAAAAAAATCGCTTTATCAGAAATGCTGATATAACTGGGACCGTTTAGATAGGTAGATCGTTCCCGAGTCTCTAACACATTTGAACGAAAATTTTTCGATTGCCGATTTCTAGTTTTACGAGTTTTGTGTGTGTCACACTGCCCCCGGAGCTCACAACGGTCCCGTTTATATACCCACTAGCCGTCGACGTTCCGTGGTAGAAAATTTAACTATCGTTCAGAATGTTCTAGAACATTCTGTACAGTAATCGACTTTGTTAAAATGTTGATTTTAGCTATTTTTCTCGAGGCAAGGGGGACGCGCAAGGCCCTCTTCGGTTTCCGTGCGTTATCTCCCTCGCTCGAGAGTGCATCGGCGCACACGCTTCGCGACGTGTGGTACAATTTTATCCTTTTACAATTTGAATTTTTCGGTTTGCAACCGTCCGACGGAACCTCCGTGTATTTGTTTAAGCCTTTTTTGGCCTCTTAGCAGGGCAATTCCCGTCAGGCGGCTGCGCCCCGGTAAATGTTTAACCCTTGCGACGGCGTTCCCGTGCAATGTGTGCGGTTTTTGACTGTTGCATTTGAACAATGCAATTATTCTCCTTACTACCCCATTTTTCCTTCGTTAGACCTGTTTCCTTTCAGTTGTCTTGGCTAACTTCGGGCCCTAAAAAGGTCCGATTACGTATTTCCTGGTTATTCGTTCGGGTTTTGCTGCATTTTTCACCCTTATGCATTTTCCGCCGTCGCGCAGGCGCATTGGCCTTAATGACCACGCATGAGGCGCGTGATCGCCAGACCCGCTCATCGCGACGATCAACGCGTTCGCGTTGCTATGGCGACGAGTCGCGCGTCGCGTCAAGTAGCGTTCGCTGTCGAATGTACGGCGGACGACGTTACAAAGTTCAATATTCAAATCAAAAGAAGTAATCACAAAGAAAAAAAAACTTTTTTTATACACATAAAAAACTCACCTGCAGGTAAGAATGCAAGAAAAAATTCCTTGTATATAACAATGATTAATCTTATTAACAAAAGTAAATGTGGAAGTAAATCACGAAGATGTTATCATTATGAAAGTCAGAATCGTTAAGAAATAGCATACATGATGTACATGTCACCGTATTGTGTCAACAAATAGGAAGGAGAAAACTAAAGCCTAACTTACATGTAATAAACTCGATATACTATTGAAAACAACACCAAAATGAAAAATGTAATACATTGGTAACTCAAAAATTGTTAATAACATCCAAATACGCATTATTTAAGTAATCAGTATCAGACTGCAAATTCGAGCTATTTTTTTGTAACTTAATGTAAATCATTTCAGAAGTCAGACGTTTGCTCAAAAATCTCTCTGTATCCAAAATTCTAACATTTGACCAATCAAATTCATGATTATACTCTAACCTATGTCCTGTAATAACCGATTGTGTGGTCGTGTTTCTATTGATATGGTTTTTATGTTCTAAAATCCTAGTTTGTAATTTTCTACCTGTTTGACCGACATAGGTAGCATCACAATCATTACACGCAATCTGATACACAACGTCTCTTTTTGAGTTAATCGAAATTATATCTTTGTGAACCTTAATATATCACCTTGATCAAAAAGTTCCCGGAATTTATTCAGAAAATTCAAAATACAAGTTTATTCATCAAAAGTGATATTGTCCCCTTCAAAGTACTCCACATCGACTGCAACGCACTTATGCCAGCGCTTGATCCAGCTCTCGAAACATTTCTGGAACTCTATTGTCGGTATAGCCATCAGAGCCGTCTTCGATTTTTCCATTACCTCCTTTCGGCTGTTAAAACGCGTTCCCCGTAGTGGTTTTTTGACTCGATCGAACAGAAAAAAATCGCAGGGAGCCATATCGGGTGAATTCGATAGCTGTTGGATGGTATTCGTTTCGTTCTTGGTCAAAAATTCACAGATAATGATGGCACTGTACGACGGTGCGTTATCATGATGCAAAATCCTTTCTTTTTTGGCGAATTGCTTCACGTAAACGTCTCATAACAATATTTAAGTCCTCTGTCAGCTCTCTGATAGTTAATTTGCGATTATCGATCAACATTTCTCTCACTTTATTAATGTTTTCGTCGGTTTTCGATGTCGACCGCCTGCCACTGCGTTCGTCATCCTCGACGGATTCACGATCACTTTTGAAGCATTCATGTCACTCGTAAACGGTTGTTTTCTTTAGAGCATCACTGCCGAAACAGTTTCCCAACATTTCCAAGGTTTTCGCACCATTGAATCCATTATTAACGCAAAATTTAATACAAACTCGTTGTTGCAAATTCAACTCCATTTTTAAAACTGTAAAAAATCGAAAACACGTGCAGAGGTAGATGTATTTAAGACGGCGTAACTTTTACAAATGTCAAGCTATGGCGATAAAACTTGGTGGAAATGTCAATAATAGATATGGCAACCTAACCAAAAAAACAGAACTCAAATCAGCTGACTCAGAGCATCACCTGGTGGTAATTCCGGTAACTTTTTGATCAAGGTGGTATCTATTCAATTTATTAAGACTATAAAAAGATAATCTAATGTTCAGATCATTAACAATATTCATAAATTTGTCAGAAATTAACGGAATGTAAGTCAAAGTAATCCACGGTTTAATTTCGTTTGTGGAAACAGAACAATGTGAATTCTAATGACACAATTTCCATTGTGTCATTAGAATTCACATTGTTCTGTTTCCTCGTTTGATTATAAAAGAGTGATTTTAGAAGTAAATTAATTGTCTTGAAAATAAAATTTAACGGATAATCATTATTTAGTAACATATCAATCACAAAAATAATATTCTTCTGATGGAATCTCTGATGCGATAAGAAAAAAACCCGGTCTATTATTTCAAAAACCACTTCTCTCTTTTGTGACAACGGATGTGAAGACAAAAAATTCAAGTATCTCCCCGAAAACGTTGATTTATGAAACCAATCAAATTCAAGATTCTTATTATTAATAATGATGTTAACATCTAAAAAATTTAAAGATTTATCTCCAATCTCAATAGAAAATTGCAATCTACTATGGAATGAATTAAAAACATCCAAAATCTCATCCACCACATCCGATGGCACAGCCGTAGCAATGTCATCAACGTATCTGACATAGAATGGTAATGAAAATCTCTTAGAATCTCCAATGCTCTATTCTCCAAATCTTGCAACACTAAATCTGCTAAAACCGGAGATAGAGGAGAACCCATAGGTAAACAAAAAGTTTGTTTATAGAAAACACCATAAAAAACGAAAAAGGTTTAATCAAAAATTAATTGCAAAGATATAATGAATTCATTTTTAGGGATGTTACAGCCCCTCGAAATATCACTCCATCTATCATTAATGCTCTCCAATACTAAATCAACTGGAACATTGGTAAATAACGAAATAACGTCCAGTGAAATGAGATTGTAATTATTATAAATATGAATATTAGATAATTGATTAACCAAATCAAAACTATCCTTAACATAACTCTCTGCTATCCGTGAGTTATTATAAATGATAGTATGGAGAAAGGCATAGAATATAAAGGGCTGCCCATACATGAAATTACGATCCTCAAAGGATTGCCCGGTTTATGTACTTTAACTAAGCGCCATACGCTCTAACCAAATTTCCATCAGAACATTTTTGTACTTTCATTTTTGTACTTTCTCATTATTTATTCACGTTGTATTTTTTCACTTGCTTAATATATTAATTGCTTAATAGATACTGTTCAAAATGTTGGCGTCTTGCAGCAATGCAAGCATTGGATCTAGTACGAACAGCTCCTGTTGCAGCTAAACACTGTTCTAGCGTTATTTGGTGCACTGCAGCCTCGATTCGATTTCTCAATTGTTCTCTTGAGTTGATTGACGACGAATAAACTTCCTGTTTCAGGACCGCCCTCCTCCACACAAAAAAGTCCAGTGGTGTCAGATCAGGTAATCGGAGTGGACAAGGTACTACTTCTCCATGTTCAATCCATCGTTGTGGAAAATGTCTGTCTAGCCAAGCTCAAGTAGTTCTGCCATAATGAGCTGGACATCCATCGAGTTGAAACCACATTTCAATTTGTTGCTGCAGGTGGATGTCTTCTAAATAATCAAAGAAGTCAGTCTTCCAAAAATCTGTATATCTGGCTGCATTTAATCTGTTGGGTAAATAAAATGGTCTCACTAGACAAAAACAAACAAAAAAAGTTTTCACCCGAAAACGGAATTATTATTATTGTTTTCGTGCATGATTTTAGCAACCATCATACTTTAGAAACAGTACAAGAACGAACCCTAATAACACAGGGACGCCCTATGGACATCCTGTGGACGTCCCGTTTAGCCGGCAAAACGTCTTAAAATAATCCTGAATATATCCTAAATTAATCCCCGATAATACCACTATGGTGATCCAGCGGATGTATGTAGGACATAATGAAGCGCTCATGTCATAGTCCATAGGACGTCCTTGGACTACAACAGGACATCCTGTGGACGTCCCGTTTAGCCGGCAAAACGTCCACAGGATGTCCATAGGGCGTCCCTGTGTTATTAGGGTTCGTTCTTGTACTATTTCTAAAGTATGATGGTTGCTAAAATCATGCACGAAAACAATAATAATAATTCCGTTTTCGGGTGAAAACTTTTTTTGTTTGTTTTTGTCTAGTGAGACCATTTTATTTACCCAACAGATTAAATGCAGCCAGATATACAGATTTTTGGAAGACTGACTTCTTTGATTATTTAGAAGACATCCACCTGCAGCAACAAATTGAAATGTGGTTTCAACTCGATGGATGTCCAGCTCATTATGGCAGAACTACTTGAGCTTGGCTAGACAGA
>NW_017296561.1:189106-200845 GCF_001594075.2 Trachymyrmex cornetzi | reverse complement strand
AAACTAAATCAAAGATGTCACCACTATTATCGAATTTGGAATTAAAAGAGTCTGTACTATCGACCTTGATTGAGTTGGGTAATCGGTTTAGCATCCCCTTAATATGTTTTGTTGTTAGCACATGATCACGTTAATATCAAAAAAAAGGACACGTACATTCCATTGAAATATTTAATACTGATTCTTTCAATTAATGTAAATATTAATATATATAGTTGTATATAGTTTTGTATAACATACATATATACTTGTTAGATCCTATAAAAAACATATACAGTGATGGGAGAAAGTTCGGCAACGGTCAAATATCTTGGAAAATAATGCTTATGGAAAAAAATGTTCAATACAAAAGTTTTAGTATATCAAGTGGTCTATTATATGGTTATGTTGAAATGACCTTCATATGACCTTGAAGGACACCGTGAAGGTCAACTTTGAAATCTTAAATAGAAACACCTATTTTTTTTTACATATCCTTAAAGCTGATGTCAAGACGTTTCCGAAACACTGGTTACAAACTCTTTTTGCTTGAGATCTTCCTGAGTTACGAACCTTTAAAGTTTAAGTATCGCCGGCGCGTTATCTAAGGTATACTGCGTGGAGGTGGCACGGTCGGATATCCACCTCTTCGAGATGCTTGATCAAAGTGAGTCTTGTGCGCGCGCGTTTGTGTGTGTGTGTGTGTGCGCGCGCGCGCGCGCATATCTTAGACAACGCGCCGGCGATACTTAAACTTTAATTTTTTTTATGAAAAACCTTACTTTCCTCGCTAATCTTACTTTTAGCGTTACCCAGAAACAACGACGTGGACGTAGTAAGTTCTGTTTTCTTTGGGGTGCTTTTTTACCGTGTGTCCCCTTGTCTCTCACGATTGGGGTGCTTGTTTACCGTGAGTCCCCTTGCCTCTCACGATTGGGGTGCTTGTTTACCGTGAGTCCCCTTGCCTCTCACGATTGGGGTGCTTGTTTACCGTGAATCCCCTTGCCTCTCACGATTGGGGTGCTTGTTTACCATGAGTCCCCTTGCCTCTCACGATTGGGGTGCTTGTTTACCGTCAGTCCCCTTGCCTCTGACTTTAACTATATTAAAGCAAGTGTTCAAAGTTGCCTCCATCAGCTTCAAGACACATAATACATATGAAAATTTTCCCATTAGAGACAATAATATAAAATACAAATTAAATAAGGAATTAAAACGCAATTATTAATGGACAATAAGATTAACCGTAATTAAAGCATCGGTACGAATATTAAATAAATCTTTATTTTTAGAAATGAATCAAATATATTAGGTATGGGAATAAGTTTCCGCCCTTTTTGAAAAGAAAAAGATGTGTTTATTTAAACAAATCTATATAAGTGAGTTTATTCAAAGTATGCTCCTTCGGAAGCGACAACTTTTTCCCACTTTTCCGGTAATAACGATTCCTCGAATGAAAAAATCTGGTTCTTTTGAAGCGATCCATTCATCAAGCCATTTTTTGGTATCTTCATAAGAATTGAATCGTTCTCCAGAAAGGGCCGACTGCATGGATCAGAACATATAGAAATCTGAAGGAGCAATGTCCGGTGAATACGGCGGGCGGGGCAGAATTTCCCACTTTACTCCTTCCAAGTATTTCTTGACTGGTTTTGCAACGTGTGGCCTAGCGTTGTCATGTAACAGAATCAGCTTGTTGTGCCTATTGTCCCATTCCGGTCGTTTTTCTTTCAAAGCTTGGTTTAAACGTATCAGTTGTAGTCGATAATGATCGCCAGTGATGGTTTCGGACAGTTTGAGCATCTCATAATATATAACACCTCTCTGATCCCATCAGATGCACAACATAATCTTCGAAGTATGGATATTTCGTTTTGGCGTTGATGGACCTGGTTCACCTGGCATCACCCATGCTTTCATTCATTTAGGGTTGTCGTAGTAGATCCATTTTTCATCGCCAGTTACGATACGATGTAGAAAACCCTTCCTTTGTTGTCGTTGACGAAGCATCTCGCAGATGACCAAACGTCTTTCCATGTCTCTCTCTTTCAATTTGCATGGCACCCTATTTTCTTCTTTTTGCATCATTGCGTGTAGACATTTTCCAACAGTGGATCTATCAACATTTAACTCTTTTGACAACCTATCGAGCGATAAACATGAATCTTCTTCGAGTAATGCTTGCAATTCTGCATCTTCAAATTTTTTCGGTGCACCTTCGCGTTCTTTGTCACGCACGTCAAAATCACCACTGTTGAATCGCCGAAACCATTCTTTACTGGTTTTCGATGGAGCATGCTCACCGTAAACATCTACGAGCAAACGATGCGATTCTGCAGCACTTTTCTTTAAAATAAAATAATGGAGTAAAACTTCCCGCAAATGTTGCTTTTTTGGAATAAATTCCGACATCTTCAACGCAAAAAAAGTTCTCGTAAAAAACTCTTTTTTACGCTTCGAACGAATGCCAACTATTGGGCTCAAAAGTTTGAACACAAACCTTTCAAACACATGTGTTGCCGTTCTATCAAACACACAAGCAATACTACTGACGACATCTTTCTACAATGGGCGGAAACTTATTCCCATACTCAATATATATGTAAAAATTATTTCTGATCACTCGCAATCGGGACATACTACAATAATTCCTACACAGCACACTTTATCCGAAGGATGTTCAAACAGCTGAGGCTATACGACAAAGACGTTCTGAAGTATCCCAAGAACGTGAGGGTGTCCCCGAATATAATATTCTAAGAATGACCTCAGGACATCCAATGGAGGTATAAATGTCCTTAAAATGTCCAGGACATTCTTGTGGGACTTTCTTAGGACGGTCCCACAAGGACGTCGTAAGAAAGTCCCACAAAGACGTCCTAAGAAAGTCCCACAAGAATGTCCTGTGGAGATATGCTTGTCCATAAAATGTCCAGGATGTCCTGGGACATATTCAGGATAATCCTGAGGACATCTTGTGCTGTTAGGGAAGCAACTACATTTTGTCTTTTTTGTGATTTTCTCTAAAATGAAGCAAAAATGAGTACTTATATCTCTACAGGATACCTATTATGTAACAAATCGGAATAGATTCCGATCGGAATTATTTAACTATTTTTTAGATTTCTATTGTGTTTTCAACGAAAAACGGAATAATTCCGATCGGAATTCATTCCGATATGTTCCATGATAGATATCCAAGAATTTTTTTCTTAGTTTATTGATCTCCTACACGCTCCTGAAGTTTTTGACGTTTAAATTCCAGACACCCTGTATAGTGGGATTATACTGTACATGTCCAACTAGCAATACGGTACAGTTACGCTATTGTGATAATTTATAGTGAGTGCAAAAAGTATTCGTACAAAGAAAATGTTTTTTACAAAAACTTTATTTTTAAAAAATAAACATTATCCAGCAAGAAATGAATCATCGAATTGATGTCGAATGAATATCGATACAATAATTTCAATACTAATTTGACATCGATTCGACGTTTAATTGACGATTTTTTCTTGATGGATAATTAACAATTTATTCATAAAGAATCAATTAGACTGTATGTTTCTTAAAATTATATATAACAAAAAGATGTGTATTAATTATAGAAAACATATCATCTGAAAAATAAACAAAAATTAAAAATTGTATTGTTTGATCAAAAAGTGTTCGTACAGTCGAAAAATTTAGGTTCTAAAATCAGAAATACATGCAAAGCTCGATTGTTTATGTTAGAACAGCACATATTCATTGTATAAAATTGCTAATTAATGTTTATTTTCTACAAATAAGATTTTTTAATAAAAAATTTTTTTGTACGAGTACTTTTTGCTCGCACTGTAAATTAGAAAAATTTGAGAATCTCAATCTAAACTGATGGATGTGTTACCAGTAAGAAAGTTGGGTTATTCCTAATCGTATAGTTGTAATATTAACGCGGTAGTGATTATATTAATATGGTAGTGCCTATATTAAGCATTTAAATATATAGAACCGAATATATGACTGAATTAATCATATTTATAGCTAATACTTCTAATTTTTTCTGTCCGTGTAGTTCGTATTTGTTGTGTTCTCACATGTACGGTCTAATATAAGATTCTTATTGTTCAAGATTTTTATTGCGATATTGAAAATAGCCTCAATATGTCGAAACATTCAACTATTTCTTATATTCGGTTCTAAGCAATAATTTTTATCGCTTTGTACATATTCTAAATATAATACTGCACACCATTGTCTGCGCTAGACTACTATTAGCTTTGTTTCTTATTTTTTTAATTTTTTATCTCAAGAAATCTTACTTATTCTCGATAAATGTTAAACTAATTGTTTATCGACTCCTTATTTCTATCGACAATTAACAGAGCATTGATAAATCGTATATAGCCTGCACATTGACAAGTTATGGTTTATACGACAGAGCTCCAGCATCTATTTTCTATTAATTTTTTCATTACCTTTGCTTAACGAGATGCAGAGGAGTAAGCATTTTATTCGCTAGTAAGAGATAACTTAAGCTTACGATGATAAGCTTATGATTATGTAAGTATAATATATTGTATATTTATTAACTTGTTTTTTTACTTTATTTACATCATAAAACTGTGACAAATTTTATTTAAAAATTAAATATACATTGTTATTATAAAATTTACATCTACTACGAATTTATTAGACTCACAAATGCATTGTTTATGCAAATAAAGAACATTATGATTACTATAATTAACCTACGACGTATTATGTTAACATATACTAACATATATTAACATATATTAACATAATGGTTCATAATTTGGAATCTGTAATGTGTATGTGTTTTCGAAAACTCATTCGGAGTTTTTACACAGTGCTATAAATCAACAGTCACAGCGAATGGTCGCGTACTAAATGTATATACATTTACTTATATCTAGTTAGTATTTTTGTTGTATTCCATTATAAAGTGTAAATATATTTTGTTTTATGTAACTGAATGAATGTAATGTACTATTGCATAATGTTTTTGTAAAAAATTTTGTGTAAAATTGTTGCAGATAATTTTAAACAATATTATTTTTACATATTTCATTATTACAGAGTAATATAGGATTCAGCACGTTTAAAGTTTAATACGTTTCTGCAAGAAAGATTGCAAAGTAATAAGATATAAAATTTGTCGAACATCTATTTGTCATTACAAATCATGAAAATAAATTATACACATTTGCTTATAAAGATGCACTATTTCTTTTTTCTGGGAAGTAAGTAACCATCTTATTAATATATTTACACACACACGCACCTACACACATACACACACACATAGACAGGGTGTTCTATTTTATTTTAAACAGTTAATTTTCTCTAAAACTATCGATACAAAAAAATGGTTTAGATAAAAGTGGAATAATTTCGAAAAGGATGTTTTTGGTTATAGTGAAACCATTAATTGTGAATAACTCTTTAAAAATTCATTTTTTTTTATCCAGAACAATATCAAACAATTATAATAAAATATTTAATAATCATGATTGATCATAAAGGTTACATTATGGATTATTTTATTCCATTTCATTACCGTTTTATATGTTTTAATTTGAATTAAATAAAGTGGATAATGACAATCATCCACAGTTAGACCCCATGTACTAATTGCGGATCAATTCACCAAATGTTTCCTTTTTGGTGACATTACTACATCCCGTAAGGATAATAAAAATGATTTGCGCATGCATATTTCGTAATATATAGAACGAAATTTTAATTGATGATCCTCATCTATATATATATATATAGTTCTGGGAACTAATTATGGTAATGCAATTTTAACACATTCAAGTAGTGACTAATTTATTTAAAATTAGTGACAATAAAAAATCAATGATAATTTTTAAAAAATTGATAAATTAAACGTTTAGCGATAAAAAGTAGTTAAATTATGAATAGTAACACTTTTTACATATAGACGCATAGGTGTATACTATTTTATATTCTATTTTGATACTTAAAACAAATAAATCTTATCGGGATGGCATTATTTGTAAGATTTGACAAGTTTTTAAATATTTCTATAATAAATTTACACAATAGAAGTATCATTATAACACAATGATTAAACAACTCTCCCAGACACGTTTAATCTCAACTGAGCATAACGTTGATTTTTTCCATGAAATCTAATGCTATTTACCTACTATAAAAACCATACGGCAATTCTTATGATATTACACTTTGAATAAATTTTTAAAGATACATACGTTAGTTAACTTCGCACATTTAATTATAAGTTAAAGACATCAATAAAATATGTAGTATTATTCCTAATAAATTAAATTCAATTGACACTTAAAAGAGAAAATGCTAAAGAATCTTGTAATATATATCATTTGATGAAAAATACTACAATTATTTAAATATAAAAAGTGATCCAAAATTAGCCTGATCCACAACTAGTGGTTTTACCCTATGTCATTTTTTTTAGATGGAAGCGTTAAGAAGATATGAAGGTCATCTGGTCACCTCTACTTTTAAAAATGGAATTATATAGTTTTCTTTCCCATAATTTAATTTAATTTAATTTAATTTAGTTTATTGCAAAGCTTTATAAAAAAGACTACATGTTAACAGAGTAATAGACATAAAAAAATATGATACAATAGACTATAATTAACATAAACATAAATACAATAGACAATAGTAGCTTGCAAATGGTTAGGCGTCAGTAAAATTGCTGTTACAAAGCCTATCAGCAACAAAACCAGAATAAGACAACAATGCAATAAAAGGTAAACCAATAAGTGAAATCATACAACACACACACTGACACACACGCATGCGCGCGCGCGCTATGCCCGCAACACACCAATTTCATCAGTAAACGAGCATAAGCAGCCCGACACTCGATGGCTACGTGTGACTTGAATGACCATAAAGAGTCAACTGGGACATCAAGAATCTTAATAGAGGAGGAGCGAGGAATTGGAACAGAATTAAGAGGAATGTCGAAGGACTGAATACGGGATAACAATGTTGAGGAACAGACGATCAGCAAGGATGATTTAGAAGGATTTAGATGCAGGGCATTAATGGACCATTCAGCAATAGATTTTAAATCTACATTCAAAGCAAAACATGTTGCTAAAGCATCAAATGGGTAAAAGGATTTAAGAAGAATTACGTCATTTGTATACATGAAGAGCTCGGAGGACAGAGAAATATTAGACAAATCAGAGACAAAAATATTAAAGAGTAAGGGTCCGAGAATGGAACCCACCGTCGTGAAAAGTGTCAGTGGTATTATCATTCAGATCAATAGTAAAATCATTTGAACTAATGATAAAATTATATCGACTCAACGGCATTATCATTATCGAATGATTACACTACTTGAGGCGTTCAATAACAAAATCTTTCGGTCAGTGGTAAAATATTTTATCATTGGAGTAGTTCAATAGGAATATCATTCGACTAATGATATATTAGTTACAATTGAATACGCATCAATAGAAATATCATTCGATCAGTGGTATAATATTTTACTATTGGATTATTATTAATAGGAATATCATTCGCATTGAAAGCTACTCATTTATACAATTCAGTGGTACTTTCAATGGTATTTTACCAATGGTAAAATCACTGACCGGTGATAAAATCTTCAATAGTAAAATATTATCCCAGATAACCAATCGTACGATATTCCACGATACCCACACAAAATACCGCTACCGTACTATTACTGTATGAGATAGCGGTGTACGGCGTAACTGTATGGTAGTAGTACAAAAAGTGTACATGTTCTTATAGTACAGCATATCAACACTGTACCTGTACTGCATACAGTTTAGATACATCATGGTACATAACTCGTACCATATCAATACGGCGTATCAATACTATTATCGACACACACACAGGAGAGAGACCGTGGAGACTTCTAGTCGAAGACAATATATATGATAACTGATACTACGAAAGTACAGCGTATGATTCTTAACCTGAAAATAGTCGTTATAATATTAAAATTAAATATCAGACAGTAACTGATTGGATGTTCAGTTGAACTGCATAAATTTCTATCAAAATCATATATTAAACAGATGTATCATAGCTAAATATTAGCACTACTTTCTGTGGCAGAGCTATTTACGCGAATATTTCTAATTTAAATAGATTATGACTTAACACAAATCCATCGTGCCGATCTGTGCGGCCTCGGAATTGATTTTTTTTTATTATGTTTTGTTCGTATGAATATGGTTAACGAGAACAAGTTGCCACTTTTTGCCACTTTTGCTCGTTACTAAAGATATGTATTTATTTTCCCACTACTACACAGTAGGCCAAGAGACTCGAATAAATGACCAAAAATCCATTTACTCCAGAATTTTGATAAAATTATGAAAAATTATGATTCTTCGGATCGCTGATTTCGAATCCGATGTCAGAATTGCATAATTCAAAATGGCGAACAATTTTCTATAATAATTGCCTAATTTTTATTCAGTAGTATATATCGATTTTTTAATTTTTTTATTTTGAAATTTGAATGTAGTTAAACATTTTTGAAAATTGATTAATTAATTATTATTCAAATATAATTACAAATCTTCATCATACTGCTCTTCATTAGTCAAATGACCAAATAATGCAAACTTTCGTAAAAATTTGTAAGGCCGCTTGAGTCATCTTCTTTCTCGGTTTCATTTGATTGAGAAAATGAAAAAATGTTCTTGTCTCGCAATAATAAAAAATGTATTTAACAGAACTTTAGATACTTCTGACCTCATTATATCTATACTTAACCTTAATTCGCGAATTCAGAAAAGGCAGCACAAAGCTATCCCCAAAGAAGTAATTCACTTGCTTGACATTCCTAAGTTCGACCAGTCAATGGATTTTCTTTCTGAATGAAATGAAACCGAGAAAGAAGATGACTCAAGCAACCTTACAAATTTTTACGAAAGTTTGCATGATACGGAGATGACTAATGAAGAGCAGTGTGATGAAGGAGATTTGTAATTAGCTTGAATACTAATTAACCAGTTTAAAAAAATGTTAAAAATATAAAAATTATAAAATACAAAAAAATTAAAAAATAAAATACAAAAAGTAAAAATAAAAAAACAGCAAAATGGAGTCAATATTTTTGACTCCACGTCCTCTATTCGTGACTCTGGGTACGGCAAAGAGCAGTAGTAATTTAAATTTACAAGTTTGAACTTTTTTCTCCACAAATTTCATTAAATGTTCACTTTGAAGTTAGCCATATTGGATCCGTCATTTGTAATTTAAAAAATTGTAATGTCTAACTCGTAATCAACGACCCTGAAAAAAAGTTTTCATTAAAAATTTACTGGTTTTTGCATTTTCGGGTCTCCATTTTGGATCCGCCATTTTGAATTATAAAATTCTGACATCAGATTCGGAATTAGCGATCCCAAAAACCGTTATATATTTAATTTCATAAAAATTAGACGATTATTATAAAAAATTCGCCGTCATTTTAGATCCGCCATTTTGAATTTCTACATTCTGAGTTCGGATTCGAAATCAGCGTCTCCAAAAACCCCTGAATATCAAATTTAACAGCAATTAAAGCATTTTTATCATTCTCATTCGTCATGTTGGATCCGCTATTTTGAATTTCTAAATTTTGAGTTTGGATTCAAAATCAGTGACCCCAAAAACCCTTAGATACCGAGTTTTTTGCCAGTCCATCAACATTTTGAATTTTGGCCAAGATTTCGGATCGTCTGGCCCACTGTGCAGTGGTAAAATCCTCAGTGATAAAATATTACCATTGGCAAAAACTCATTCAGCTTGTTATAAAATACTATTGAAAACTTTCAATGATTTTTTCAATGATACTTTTAATAGTAAAATCATCTATTTTTTCGTGACGGGCCTGGAGAACACCGGCACTGGAGGGCGCCGATAATTCACTGTTTGTAAATTGATCCGCCATTTTGGATCCGCCACTTTAAATTTCAAAAATCTGAGGTCAGATTCGTAATCAGCGACCCCGAAAACCCCCAAATAACAAATTTCAACTCAATCCTACGTATAGGAAAATGTGTGCTTCAAAGGGTTAAATCCCCCCAGAACACAAATATCCGCTTTTATTTAATTGTCATCTCTATAATAGCAAACCATCGAAAGTATCTTTGTAATGACAATCTCTTCTGATAGGCCGTTCGAATCTAACGTTAAAAATTGTAGAACCTATATCAGTGGATATGGAAAATAGATCACCATGAGATGTCTCTATAAGAGAAATGAACTGGAGAGAAATGGATGGAAAAAAGGAAGAAATAGATATATATGTATATAAAATATTACACAGAAAGATATGTTTAAATATGACAAATTATAAGCAAATATCAATGAAGTAATAATATAAAGGTCAAATAGATTCCAAATCAAATTACTCGTAAATTAAACAAATTAAATGACTATACGCCAAAGCTAGATGTTTAATGGTCAAATTAACTGACAATAAAATTTATATAAAATAATAAATACTTTGATCTATATCATTATCAATGTTAAATAAAATGATAGTATTGTATGTGGCACATATAATATAAAAGTTAAACGGCAGTTAAAAATGTAAATTATATGACTATATTTTTACTGATTCTAATCATTGTATTATTAAAGTCAAATGACAATTAAATATGTAAAATTTAAAACAGTATTGGATCTCTGTTATTGATTCGAAGTATCATATTACAATTACGCTTGCACACAAATATAAAAATGTTGAGCCAATAAAAGTAGACAGTCTTAAACAACGTTAAGACCAATTATACTGTAACAGTAATTTATAGACTACGATCATTCTGTCTTTATTGTCTTCAGAGAGTAAATATAAACAAACAAGACGAACTTATAATATAATTAGCATAATTCTGAAAACTAAGATTTAGTTATATGTATTAAAAAGTAAAACACAAATGGTACTGTCTGTTGTTATCACCAACGATTACTTAATTGGCAGTGAAACTGACTAATCGTATTTGTTGTTTAGTAGAATTGACCACTTATGGTTGTTAATCATCGATTCGGCTTAATCGAGTTGGTGAAATTGATCCTTGTATATAATATTCCTGAAGTCAATTATAAGGTAAATTATTTACAAATAATGATAACTTTAATTCTCTGTCAAAAATTATTACCCTTCGAAAAAAATTAATTTAAATGAAAAATATCAAATGAAAAATTAAAACTCAGATGCTATAATCTTAACTAATCAAGTTAAATTATATCAAATTAAAGAGTAAAACACAAATGGTATTGCCTCTTGTTATTTACTTAACTCCAATGATATATGTCATTCGTATAAAAGATTTGATATGAACAAAATTCGCTCCAAGTTAATTTCTCAAAATTTCATGTATTATTCGTAAAAAAGATTTGATATCAACAATTGGCGCCAAGTTAAATTCTACTATCAAAACAAAAAGTAAAACTCAAGTGTGTGTGTAATACCATCTTTATTATTTATTTAATTCAAATAATACTATCTTTAATTTTTATGCAATGAAACCTAAGTATACGTTGTACCTCTTATTGAAAAATCTTTCTGTTCCAATCTAAATAGTTTAAATTTCTCTTAAATGAAATTATTATAGCACAATTCATTTATATATATATATATATATATATATATATATACATACAGGGTGACCCATTTTAACTTAGACAGCCAAATAACTCGAAACATCGCGATTAAATAAAAAAATGTTTAAAACAAAAATTGTTGGATAAGAA
>NW_017296561.1:174239-187453 GCF_001594075.2 Trachymyrmex cornetzi | reverse complement strand
GCATAAAATTTTATTAAAAATCCCCACTTGACCTTGAAATGGTCATGAAAATATGGGTTCAAGGACATTGTCAGGGTCATGGTTTGGTCTCCCCTCGACATCCAACAATTTTTCTCACGAACACTATCCGAGAAAAATCAAGATATTTTGGCTTTCTGCTTCGATTAGGAATTTGTCTTTGAAATGACCTCTATGGTCAACTTTGACCCATAACATGAAAATTCATCTGGACGTAAAATTTTGCGCTCTTTCAAAATCCGGGATCAAAAATATGGGTTTCTATTTGAAAATTGAAAGTAGACCTTTAAATAACCTTGAAAATGAAGGTCAAGGTCATTGTCAAGGTCATAGTTCAATCAGCCCCTTCATATCCAACAATTTTTGTTTTAAACATTTTTTTATTTAATCGCGATGTTTCGAGTTATTTGGCTGTCTAAGTTAAAATGGGTCACCCTGTATATATATTTACACAGGGTGTCCCACAAATCTCCTGACAAATATCATGGACAGGTAAAGCGCATTAAACTGAGACGGAACGTCTTCTACCATTTTTCAATTTTCACAATAGTTAATGAGATATTTATTTATAAAAATATCCAAATTCGTCCGGCCCACCGCTAAATGCAAGCACGCGGCTCGATAGGACCGCCCAGCGTGGCGCGCCGCGCGCGCTCGCCGTCGCACAATGGTCTGGCGGGTAAATTTAGACGGAAAAAACTCAACTTTTCATTATTAATTAAAATCTAATTTAAATTCGTATTCTTATTTCAAATAGTCCAATGAAAAGTAAAATCGAAAAAAAAACATACAAAAAAATACATTAACAGAGAAATATTGCAATAACGTATGAGAAGTGTATTAAAATCAAATTAAAATTCGTGACGGACATTATAACTTTGTACAGTAATTTTTAATTCTACAATAGTTATAATAAGAGTATCGATATATTTTAATATCATAATTTATGTTAGGATTACTTTACTTGCATGTAAATATTAATTCATGATTTTAAATAATTTTTTAATATTTAAATAATTAAGATTTAGTGTCAATTTTGATATATAAATTGATATTACTAAAGATTAACACATTTCAACAATAAAACTCAAAATGTCAGATATTGTACATACTTTGAAATTTGAAATCCACTTTGTTTCGTTTGCATCCATTTGCCTGAACGATTTCTATAGCGTTTGTTCGTGTTCCCGTTTTGCGCGCGGAGCGCAACTGACGCGGGCGCGCCAGTAACGCTACGGCCTGGCGCGGCGCGGCGCGCGTGCAAGTAAGTCGGGCGCTCGCTGAAGTGAGATAGCATCATTTCTCGCGGAGAGTAGAAACTCGACGCTATCTGAATTGACGATTTCGACTAGCAAGAGCTTGACTCACTGGCTGGCACGCGCGAAGCGGTCAAACGTCCGAGTTTTAGCTGTTCTAATAAGTACATGTAACAAACAAATATATACCTATGAAAATTAAAAATTTAAATTTATAATGGCAACTTTTAATGAAAAGAATATTTTCACATATAACGACTTATTTAATTTATTGCGGAAAAATGGTGTTTTGAATCCGTCAAGCATTGGATCACGAGAATATCTGTTTAAGAAAATTCAACAGATATATAATGGGCAACATTGGGAATTAGAATATGAAGAACGAATTAAAGCCAAAATTCTAAGCTTCACAGTAACATTAAGGGGATCCTAAAGACGTCTGTATTATCGACTAAACACTAAATGGCTTACAACTATGTTCCTTCATTATCAATGTCTTCTTGCTCTTCTGTTGGAGGTCTGCAGAAAAATTTTGAAGAGTGTTCCGAAAGAGCTAAAAGAAAAAAAATCGATTCAATCATAAATTCACATTCTGCTTCAGAATTAACTTTTGCGCTGGCATTTCAACTTCATAAAGATGGAAAACGGAGTGGTGCGATTCTTATTAAAGAAGTAGTAGAAAATCCTAACAAAGCTTACGAAATAAAACGAAATTTACGAAATGATAAAAATAATCAACCCATTCCCAATATAGCCAAGGAGGCTTTAGCCTTTTTTATTGATAATAATTTAACAAAAAAACAGTACATAAACATCCGCATTGGTGCTAAAAATCGAAATTGCGATATTTTTATCCACCATATGAAAATATAATTGAAGAAAAACAAAAATGCTATCCAACAAATATGCAAATCTTTGAACATAGATGTGAAATTCCGCTTCAAAATCTTCTGGACCATACGGCTTCACGTATACTTAAAATTGATAACATTAAAAAATTAGAAGAAAATATGGATAATTTTGAAATTCTTTATAAGTGGGGATGCGATGGAAGTAGTGGACATTCCCAATATAAACAAAAATTTCAGTCCTCCACACCTTCTTCGATATCTGATAGCGATCTTTTCCTATTATCATTAGTACCTCTTCAGTTTCGTTGCACAATTAAACAAGAAAATGTCATTATTTGGAAAAATTCAAGACCATGTTCAACATTATATTGCCGGCCAATTAAGTTTATGTTCGCAAAGGAAACAGTAGAGAGTACACGGAAAGAAGTAAAAGATATTGTAACACAAATAGAAGTTTTAAGTGCTACAGAGGTAAACTATTGTGATGCAAGCATTAAAATAAAACATAAATTAATATTTACCATGGTCGATGGAAAGATATATAACTCGATAACTGGAACATCAAGTCAGACTTGTTACATTTGTAAGTGTACGCCAAAAAATAGTAACGACATTGATAAAATTTTGAAAATGACGACAAATCCTGAACATTTTAAGTTCGGTTTATCCACTCTCCATGCTTGGATAAGATTCTTCGAGTGTTTATTGAACGTTTCCTATCGTTTACCATTTAAGTCATGGCAAGTAAGATCAGATAAAGATAAAATGATTTTTAATACTCGAAAAAAAGAGATTCAAGATAAATTTCGATCTGACATGGGTTTACTAGTCGACATAGTATTACAAGGTCGTGGCACAACGAACGATGGGAATACTGCTCGAAAATTTTTTAGCAATCCCATAAAATATGCAGAAATCACTGAAATCGATTTAGATTTAATTGAACGATTTGATAATATTTTATCAGTACCAGTAAGTGGATATGAAATAAATACAGATGCATTTAAAGCTTATGGTGTTGAGACAGCAAAATTATTTGTATCGCTATATCCGTGGTATTATCTACCTGCAAGTGTTCATAAGATATTACTCCACGGGGCAGAAGTTATTAAACATGCACTTCTTCCAATAGGAGAATTGTCGGAAGAAGCTCAAGAATGTCGCAATAAAAACTACAGAACTTATAGGGAACATCACACAAGAAAAGATTCTAAATTACATTGTAATGAAGATTTATTATATATTCTCCTTGTAACATCTGATCCATTTCTTTCCTCGCTTCGAAATATTCCCAAAAAAAAAGTTCACGAGCTTTCGAAAGACCGTATAAAATTATTAAAATAAATATCTTTGCATTCCATATTTAATCCTTTTTATTTGTACGTATTTGTTATTTATATGAAAAATTTATTAAAATATTCATAATAATAGCAGTAAGAAATTAAATGTTAAAAACAATAAAAAATAAAAAACTTATAAAAAATAATAAAAAATAAAAAATCTAAAAATTAATAAAAAATATAAAAATCAATAAAAAATTTAAAAAAAAAACAAAAAATGGAGTCGATAACCGCTATATCCTCGATTCATGACTTTGGGTTTAGCTGAGAGCGGTGATAACCTTCAGAACGTAACTTTAGGTGAAATAAATTAATATAACCTATGTTTTTGTAATATTATTGTTTAAATTGACATCAATTTCGAACCCGAGATCTCTACAAGAAATAGAGGTCTCAAGATCAAAATTGATGTCGATTTGACCAATAATATTATAAAAACATAACTCATATTAATATATTCCGCGTAAAGTCACGCGCCAGACCACTGTGCGTCGTTAGGCACGCGTTGTTTATAACAAGCAGCAATGGTCGTCGCTAGACATGAGTCGCGAATAGCGTCGAATTTCCAGCTATAATTATTCTTTGATGTTAGGAATGGATTGGTGGATGAAAACCTTCTAGGTATTAGATGATTCACAATATTTAATAAAAGACGTGAACGGTACAAAGATGTGCCAAAAAGACAAAATGTAGATTGACCGGAAACGAAGAATGTATCGATAAAACATTCGTATGGTCGATAACAGGGAAACTTATCGATTAGTGATCGATCGGTTTGTTCGCTAATCTTTTTCTCTTACACTCTCCCCCTACAAATCGATCGATGTTACAAAATAACTCATAATACACTCTAGAATTCTTAGCTTAAACGTAATCTGGTACAACACCATACTAGCTTATCCTTAGATACGCTCTTCGTAAGATAATCAGCAAGCATATTATCTGTGCTAACAAATAATACTATTAGAGTCCTATTTTCGATCTCGTCGCGTAAAAAATGGAATCTTAAATTGACATGACGTGTTTTACTTGACGATCTTGCATTTTTTAACCACTGAATTGTAGCCTAGTTATCGCAAAATAATTTAGTCGGCTTATCAATATAATCGTTACACTTTAATTCGATAAGCATATTCTGTAACCACATGATATCTTTAGTTATTTCTGCAACCGCAAAGAGCTCAACTTCGCAAGTAGAATTACCCACTGATCTTTGTTTTTTACTTTTACATGTAATTAGAGAATTGCCTAGAAGTATAACTCCCCCTGAAAATGATTTGCCATTTTCTGCATTTCCCCAACTGGCATCAGAATATGCATTTAGTAATCCGAATTTGCGATCATAACAAAGTCGTTTATATTTCGTACCATTCAAATAACGCAAGACTCTTTTCGCTAATACGTAATATTTCTTCTTCAGACAATGATTATATTGTGACAAATATGACGCAACAAACGCAATGTCGGGTCTTGTTCTATTCGCTAGGTATAAGAGCTCTCCAATTAGCTCCTGATATCTATCTACGCCATATGTCTCATTGTCATCGGTGGATACTTGGTCTTTACCCATTGCCATCGGGGTACTAACTGGTTTAGAATCAGACATACCATACTTATTTAAAAGTTTCTCGATGTATTCAGTTTGACTTAAATATATACCGGTATCATCAGATTCTATCCGTATTCCTAAGAATAATTTTGATTTTGTAGTTTCATTAATTTCGAATACTTTGTTTAATGACTGAATAATTTTTTCGCAGATGCCACTACCATCATCTAGAGCAGTGATATCGTCTACATATATACTAAGTACGAAGAGACATGTCTTATTAATGTTAGTAAAGATACAGTTTTCTGACGCTAATGGTTTAAGATCGTTCTTTAACAATTCCTTTTTCAATTTAAAATACCAGTTTCGACCAGATTGCGGTAAATCGTACAAACTCCTTTTAAGTTTACATATTTTTCCTTCTTTAAACCTATCTTCGAAACCGGGTGGCGGTTCTAAATAAACAACTTCATCTAGTCTACCATATAAGTATGCGGTCTTAACATAAAAAAATCTTACATTCAAGTTCCTTTTAGCCGCTATCGCTATCAGCAATCTCCATGCATCTATCCCTACTACCGATGAGTATGACTCGTCGTAATCCTGATGTTTTATTTGGTTAAACCCTGCAGCGACTAATCTTGCTTTATACCTAAGTTTATTATTTTCACTCCGTTTAATGGAGAACACCCACTTACTTTTTACTGTTTTAACATTTTTCGGACGTTCACACATATCCCACGCATTGTGTTTATCTAATGACATTAATTCTTCTTCCATAGCGCTCTTCCACTCTTTGTGTTGATTACTATCCTGTGCTTCGTTAATGTTACGCGGTATGTTAATATTGTCTATTAATTGAGCATGATGAGTATTTAACCTAACCTGGCTGAGCGTCTCACACCTTCATCTAATAAGCGTCTCTCTCTTTCCTTTAGATACTCTTCCTTACGTCTTATTCCTTCTGCTAATGTGAGCCCTTTCGGTCTTTCCCTTTTAGTAATCTCTCTATCTTTATCTAGATTATCTAAGCTTTCTATCCTATTAGTATCGTCATTCTCCGTATTATACTCCATACCGCTATTTTCTCTTTTCATTTCTGTCTTCATCTGTACTACAACTATCATATACACTTTCATTGTCAGAAGTATCAATACTTGGCTCTACTTCATAATCATCTACTTGTTCGCTATCTCCATTAGTATTACTATCGAAATTACTATCATTAGGAATATTAATTATATACTCTCAATATCCAAAGTCTCATAACTACTGTCAATTTTGCCCTGTCTTATATATTTATTTCCCTTTTGTGTTTCGTCAAAGGTTACGTTACGCCCTCTACAGTTATTCTACGTTCAATGTCCTATAAACGGTACGCTGTACGTTCCCTCGAATAACCTAGCATTATTGCTTTCCTTCCACTCGGTTGTAATTTATTACGCGCGTTCTTATTTATATAATAATATGCCGCATATCCGAATGTCCTTAAATAATCAACATTTGGTACTTTACCATGTCAAAGTTCATACGGCGTCTTATTTTTGTTTTTTCTAGGAGTTAAGTTAGCAGTGTGGGTAACGTAAGCCACGGCTTCTGCCCAAAAGGACAACGGTAGTTTGCTTTCGTATAGTAGAGTACGCGTTCGTTCCAGAATCACCCGATTTCCTCTCTCTACTTTTCCATTACTCTCAGGGTTATACGGAACAGTCTTTTGGTGTTCGATACCTTCTTTATCTGTAAACTCACGAAAATGATTATTAACAAATTCAGTACCATTGTCAGTACGTACGCGCTTTATCTTTCTTCCTAGCACATTTTTACATTTTTCCTGGAATGTTTGGCATACGGACAACGCCTCACTTTTATTTTTTAGAAAGTAGGTAAAATACATACCGCTGAAATCATCTACAATAAGCAATATATATCGCGAGCCGCCTTCAGATTTAATTGGTATGGGGCCACAGATATCTACATGTAACAAATCTAATATTTCTCTGCTTTGATCGTGGGTGACGCTTTTATGTGGTTTTCGCGATAATTTACACGTCTTACATGCTTCGCAATTATTATCTCTTATTTTATCATTAATTCCCGTTGCGAGTCCTTCTTGTATAAGTTTCTGTATATATTTGTTATTTACGTGTCTCAATCTACGATGCCATACATCTGTGAAATCTCTACTAAATTCATTATTGTTATTTTCGTTAATAAATACGTTATTGCAATCATTTTCAATCTCAGGAATCATATACGTTATAAAGTGACTGTTAACGCGCTCTCCAATTGCTATTACATCGCCGTTTTCCCTACATATTTTGACTCCCGGCTCAATGAAGTTAACCTTAAGTCCACGTTCCATCAACTTTGTAACCGACAACAAATTAGATTAGAACGTAATTTAGGGACGTAAATAACATCGGTTATTGTTACAAATCTTGTCTTCATCGTTCTGTACTTTAACTTTAAGCGTCCCGATTCCCTCAAGTACATTATTTTTACCCGCTAGGTAAACTCAACTCTTAATTGGCTTAAAATTTATAAAATGCTTTTTCTCAAACGTCATATGCGATGTACATCCACTATCGATAATCCATTTGTTTTGATTCCTTTGACAAACATTGTTATTAAAAACATGAAACGTAGCGTAATCTAGCCTGTTTTCTGATGCAAGATTTACATTCTTATTTTGATTACCCTTAGTATAATCTTTCTTATTCTTCGCATGATTCTCAGGCGTCCCATTGTTCACGCGATCCTCGCGGTGGTTGCCCTCGCGGTGATAACAGTTCTTCGCCAAATGATTCGTCCTTCCGCATACGAAGCATTTCTTCTTAAAGGCCTTTCGATTTGGGTTTCTGGTTGCATACGCAGTCTCCTGGCCGCTGCTGTTTCCCTTTTTCTGCATCTCTCTTTCTCTCTCTCTAAGGATCTCGAGGATTTCGTCCAGCTTCTTTTCCCGTTGAGTTTTCAATATGTCGCGGATTTGACTGAATTTGTTGTGTAGCCCTCGTACGACATTATATGTATGCTAGCTGTCGTTCAATTACGTTCAGTCCCGCGGATGCACATTTTACTGCTATGCCTCTCGCACGGCTCATATATTCATTGGCCGTCTCGTTATCCATCATCCGGATATTTTTTAGTTCCTCTCCCGCGTCGATTGCTCTGTCTTCGGCAGGTTCGGCATATACATCACAGATGGCCGTCCATAATCGCTTTGCTTTTACCTCATTGGCGAATTGTAGTATCTGACTATCACTTAATGATAGACGAATGCATGCAACGGCGTCGGCATCTTTCTCATCCCATTCTGCCTCCTTATTATCCTCCGTTGGTCGATCGGTTTTAATGACACATATTAATCTCTTTAATTGTAGCACCGATTCCATTTTTACTCTCCAATAGAAGTAATTGTCTGCCGTTAGTAATGGGATAGTAGGCAAGGCCGTCTTCTCCGCCATTTTTCTGTGTCGCCTGTTCTCACGTGCCGTCAATTCTTTAACCTTTTCGTCTCCTCACGGATATTAGGTTCTCTCGCACCTTCCTGGTTTTTTCAGGATGAACCACGCTCTGCTACCACTTGTTGGGAATGGATTGGTGGATGAAAACCTTCTAGGTATTAGATGATTCACAATATTTAATAAAAGACGTGCACGGTACAAAGATGTGCTAAAAAGACAAAATGTAGATTGACCGGAAACGAAGAATGCGTCGGTAAAACATTCGTATGGTCGATAACAGGGAAACTTATCGATTAATGATCGATCGGTTTGTCCGCTAATCTTTTTCTCTTACATTTGAGCTATGATCATTCTCTGTTCATATCAAAACGAAATCTTTACGAAAAATTTATTTTTGCATGCACGTATGTTCGGAAACATATTAGAAATTAATATCTCGGTTACGAAAATTAGGAAAATTGAGAACTCTTTCCAAGAACACAGTTTAGTTCGTTCTAAAGTGAACTTTCGTCGCGATAGTCTCCGCGTTTTAAATTGTGAATTATTTCCTGACTATTTGTATCATAACAAAATTATTTACGACATAAAAAAATTATTTGTGTGCATTTTCTGTGTGCGTGAACGTGCGCACAGAAAAATAGCAATTCTACAAAGTCAAAGCAGTTGCTTAATATTTCTTCTTTTAGAAAGTAATCTTTAACAAACAATATTTATTTTGATAATAATCCTAAAATGTACATATGGCAAGCGTTTTACTTTTTAACAGCATAAAAGAAATTTAATCTAATGTGTTGAATTCTTAAAAAATTATGATTTTTAATAATGAATTAAAATTATGTCGTAATAATAATATTTCCGTGAATTGAAATTATGTCAAAGCATAATAATCGAAATATGGAATTTTGATTATGTCTAATTCTCCGAGTTAACATTATGTTGCTATATAATTGAAATTCCGTATTTCCTCCACATAGCGTATAGCTGTCATTTCAGAAGGTGGTAAGGTTCGTCACATTACCATAATGGCAAAAAGGGTACGCAATTTGGAAAGACCGCCAACGAATCTCCAAGAACTAGAAGCAGCATTGCATCAAATATGGTGGGAAATACCTCAAGCCACAATTAGATCTTGCATCAATATGCGTGAGCGTTTGCAAGAAGTCATTCGAAGACGAGGCGGGAATACCAGATTTTGAAGTGTAAATGTCATCCACGCACTTCCCCTCCACATATATACACGTGCGCGCGCGCACGCACGCACGCACACACACACACACACACACCCACGAGGTGTAAGTCTGACCTTAAGATTTCAAAATTTTTTATGAAATTTGCGGAGTTCCACAGAATGGACTAAGAATTGAATACAAATGCGATTTACATTATTCGAAAGAGCGAACCTTTACCTTTATTTTGCATTTTTGCAAAGCTCCGTACGATTTTTTTTCGCCGAGTTATTGAACGTTGAAGCAAAAGGGCCATTTTGGTTTCAACGTTGAATAACTCGATGAAAAAAAATCGTACGGAGCTTTGTAAAACAGCAAATTAAAGGTAAAGATTCGCTCTTTCGAATAATGTAAATCGCATTTGTGTACAATTTTTAGTCTACTCCGTGGAACTCCGCAAATTTCGTAAAAATTTTGAGATTTGATATATCTCCATTTATGTTGGTGTAACTTCATAAAATCTCCACAAAATCAGTTTTTTAAAATAGCGGTCTGAAAAGTAGAGGTTTCAAGCTATAAAATGCTTTTTTAAACATCTCGATACGATAATTTTTGACGAAATTATTCTATCTTAAAGTTTGCCTATATTTGCAGAGTGAAACAGGTGTTGCGTTAATTTTGTTGCCCAGTGTGTTTTTTTTTCCTTAAATAACAAAAAATATTGTGTGAATATTTGAACTTTTCGCCATAAAAAATAATAAATAACTGAAAGAATCAGTTGTTTTTATTTATTATTATTTTTATTTTATATTACTGCTAATATGTTTCTTGTGTGAGCGTCACTAAGCGCTTTTCCAAAATGTTCGCGAATTCATTATCGATCTCATTGATTCTGCGGGTAAATCGGGTTGATAAATCAGGGGTACTGATTCATACCGTTCTGCAGCTATGCCTAACGTTATATCCTACCGAGCAAAAACTCCGTTCAAAATTTATTTTTTTTCTGAGGAAGCCATTAAAAATGTTAATCCAATAACATGATGCCTTGCGCTAAAAAATAATATTGTTACATTCGATTTGGTAACACAACTCCATATAGCAGTTACTTCTTCTGTTGGCATAGAAAGGATGTTTTCACCTTTTTGGTTAGTGCACCATAAGACTAAGAAACAGGTTAGGCACAAAAAAAGCTTCATTAGTCAGTAACAATTTTGGAGGCATTAAACAAAAAACTGATTAAACAAGAATATTGAGAATTAAGACTGAGACTGTATAATCTGATCTTTTTAAAAAGTTTTTATGTTTACAGTTATTAGTAGAAAAAATCTACTACTGAATGTAGTTTATGTTCCGTTAAAAGATTAATAAATTTTATTTTATTATTTATATGCTTATAGTCTATATGTAGTAATACTAGTAGTAGTATATGTACAGGGTGTTGCAGATACGTACTAGTCAGTACGATAGGTTGCGCCGGTTGCGCGGCAAATTTTGCGTGGGCAGGCGCGGTTTAATAGACAATGACGGTGACTTTATACATTTAAAAGTTTATACTACAAAGTTTTATAATTTATATTATAAAGTTTATGTTATAAAGTCACTGTCATTGTCTATTAAACCATGCTTGCTCATTCAAAGTTTGCTGTGCAACCCGTCGTACTGCCTAGAATATATCTGCAACACCCTGTACATATAAATAAATAAATAAATTGTTGCAACATATTTTTTATTTCTTTTTTACAATTTTTGTTCCAAATCACATATTTTAATTGCAGTGTTTTTAAACAGTTTTAATTAACAATAGTGTTTTAAACCAGTGTTTCAACAATGCCCAGTGTTTTAAACATGTTTTAAAAAAGACGTTTTAAACGTTTTGTTTAAAACATAACAATCTTGCTTTTTTTCTATTATATGTAAAATATTAATTTAAAAACAGTTTTTTTTTTATTCTTAATACTGTAAACCCTAATAGCAAAGCCTGCGGAGATAGATTTTGAGCAGAGTCTGCTATCAATTTTTGATTGCAGAAAGACAACAAATTGTACACAGAGTTTGTATTATCTGACATTGTCGGCAAATTGTTGTCAGAGTTATGATAAAGCCTGCTAGACATGCTATGCTAGCAGATTGATAGCAGGAACTGAGCAAAGTCCTGCATAACCTGACGATAGATTGAGAGCAGATTGACAGCAGAACCTAATTCGAGCAGACTCTGCTCGGTTTCTGCCACCAATTTACTGGCATAGCCTGTCAGCGAGATTTATCGACAAATCCATAGCCAAATGCGGACACAAATGACTATGGTTTTGTAATCAATATCTGATCGAGTTTGTTGCCAATTTGATCCTAAATTGCTAACATATTGCTATCAGAGAAATAAATACATCAGACGTGATAAAAACCATTTAGATCTCATGGCGTCACATTATGTGATGTACAAAATGTAAGTATATCTTGTCATGACTGTGATACTACATAAAGGATAGGCCAATTAAAAGATAATTCCAATCTAGAGTCTCTAAACATTTTTCGGATCTAAAATAAAAAGAAGATTATCATTGAGTGTTTTAAATCGCCGTATTACTTATAATCATGATTTTAATTGGAATAATGTTGAGACCTTTTTTGGATATTGAATCTTCTTAAATAAGAGATTAATATCTGAAACAATGTACCTACATAAAAAACAGTAGTATAAATTGAATAAACAAAGTGACAATCTTTTTCTGATACATACCTTTCTACAATTCTACAGTTATTACCTTATCACCTACTTCTTAACATCCTTCTTCCTTTTTCTTCCACGTTTCTATTATTGATTTTAGCATTAAACATCTACTAGCTGTTATTTTCCTTTTCCTATACTTACTTTTTCATTGTTTTATCTTTTTAGCTTATTTTATTTAATTATTAACAACAAAATGATCGATAAATATTTTGAATATTTATAGTAGAGAGCAAAGTTGAAAGTTTTAAATAATATAATATTCTAAGTTCATGAATTTGACACTCGCCCCGGAAAGTCGAGAGGTCCCAGGTTCGAATCCTAGCTGAGGTAATATTTTTCGCAACAAAAGTTTCTTATTTGAAATAAGAGGGAGTTATATACACTCGTGATTGTTCGAATGTTTCGGCTCGCGATTATTAGCATCTCAGATTGATTGTGTCTTAATGTCGGAACGTTTCGGTGCACAGTCACATTTGAGATTAATTAAATTCATGAACTTAGAATATTATATTATTCGGAACTTCCAACTTTGACTGATCCTTAAGGCGCTCTCTACTATATTATGTTGTTACATTAACTCGGTCGGTTTCTATTTTTTGAACATTTAATTAGGGTAAAAGATTAGGGGACCCCCCTCCAAAGACCTTGACCTTGACATATGTTATCAAGGTCATGATCCTGAGTAACCTCCAACAAGTTTTAGCTGTCGCTCGTTATTTATTAAAAAATTATTGACGGTTAAAGTTAGTAATTATTTCACTGCTTTACATGAAAGGTCAGATAACTCTGGTAGTAAGAGAGGTATGGAGTAAACTGGGCGTGATCCCGATTGATCATGGCTC
>NW_017296561.1:163968-173166 GCF_001594075.2 Trachymyrmex cornetzi | reverse complement strand
TTAAGTATTTTCTCTTTAATTTCTCTCTCTCTCTCTCTCTCTCTCGATAGTATTTGTTACTTTAAGCTTCAGTGAAAGTAATATCCCAAATATTGTTAAAAAGTAATAAGAATAAATGTATGTTTTTTGCATTTTAAAAAACTATGGCCATCATACTCGAGTTTACCCTAATAGTAGGAACGCTCCTGAGATGAAACGGTACGCGCGTTGTTTACAAGCATCCGATGATTCGTTGTTAGGCAATGCGCGGCAAGAGGGGAACAGTGGGAGTCGCCAACGAAATCGAGCCGAAATGTGCAACTAAATCCCAGCTCTGGCATATACATATATGTATATATGCAAATATGTATAATATATATTTCAAAAATATATGTATATATATTATCTAGCCGAATTCTTATTCAAAAGAATATATAGTTTTGACGAAAGAATTGATACCTTTTTTGAAATTATGAGTATGAGGTATCCATTAGGTGCTTTAAATATTGAATAAAACTGTATCGAAATAAGATGCCATTTTTGAAACTTTGATTATTAATAACTTTTTCACGGAGGGCGAGCGACGGCTAAAACATGTTGGAGGTCACTCAGGGTCATGACCTTGACAACATATATCAAGATCAAGGTCATTGGAGGGAGGTCTCAGGTCCCCTAATCGGTACTTTTACCTTAATTAGTAAAGTAGTTTTCTAAGAAAAACTTTTTTTGTAAATCGAGTAACTATTTATACATCACAATATAACAATTACAGTCTGTTTAATAAGAGCGTACGGTTTCGCACTTCATTAATAGATTAACTGTATTCGGAATCAAGCAATCGTTGTCTAATAGTATTAAGGCTCACATCTATACCCTTTTTCAAAATAAAAGATTTTTTGCTTGTCGTATAATGAACACCCAGGATTTTTCTCAAATATCTTGATGATAGTTTTGTCGTCCTTTTTCGTCGTTGACCGTCGGGTGCCACGTTCCGGCAGATCGTCGACATTTTTTGTTTCGTTGTAACGTTTCACCCACTTCCTGACGAATTCTTCTGACTTTTTCATGTAGCGCCCGGCAGCTGCATACGACATTTTCGGTCGTCCTTTCGGATGTGTGCAAAGGAACACTGCTTCAAAGCGACTTGCATACGCAGCACTCATTATAGTTATTTGCTCTGTTACAGTCAAAACAAGTCACCACTACCTATATGACCTCAAAGCATTCTTCCGAACTGTTCAGAGAATTGGAAAAACCAAACTTAACATCTGTACGTCATCTATTAATGAAATGCGGAACCGTACGCTCTTATTGAACAGACTGTATGTGGACTCTTGTCTGAAATATTGTTAACCTCTTAATTCTTTTAATTTGTTCTTGTTTGATTTATGTACATAGTTTGTAACTAAATCACTATTTTTGATTGATATACGTTACATTATTACATTTCAGTTTTCCGATCAGTTATGCTAATTACAAGTTTGTCTTGTTTGTCTACGTTTTCACGATTTAACGGCAAAATGACTGTAGTCTGCACATTACTGTTACGGTATAATAATTGCTCTTTACGTTTTTGAAGATCATTTATACACTGAGAAAAATGATCTGTACGGTCCTATAATATATTATATTATTTAAAAAATGATCTGGTTGGATTAAACAGTAATTCTGATAGAAAATGGACGAATCAGAATTTTCTGGTTATATCTATTAGAATTCTAGTTGAGATAACTAGAATTCTGATTAATATAATTATTCTGGTAAAAATAAGAATTCTAGTAGATTTTACTAGAAATATAGTATCAACCAGAATTCCGGTTATCTCAACTAGAATTCTAATAAATTTAACCAGAGAAATTTCTGATTCGTTCATTTTCAACCAGAAATTTTTTTCAGTGTACTAGTCTAGCGTTTTCGGCAGGGCTGGATAATATTTAAAATAGTTCTATTTTAAATATGTATTTAAAATGGAAATGGCATTTTGCATTTTCCATTTTAAATAGTTTTTGGAAAATCATTTTCATTTTACATTTGAAATGGAATCATGTCTATCATTGAATCATTTATAAAATAAATAAATGCCAAATGGTTTTTCTACGTTTTCACAAATTTTCCCTAGAATCATTAATGTATAAGAAGAACCGAGTCCCATGATTGACCAAAGATTTTTACGAATATTCAAACAAACTGCAAATTAAACTGTAAAAAGAAAATTAATTCCAGACAGACCATAAATATCAAATCTTAATAAAAAAATATTTGTTCCAGCTTTATATAAAATACATAGATTTCTAAAAATGTACAGTGGCGTGCAAAAGTTTCTGGCCAGTGACATTTTATATTTTAATTTATAAAAAAAGCCTGATAAAATTTTAACCATTATTGCGTATCAGTACAAGATATGGATAACGAAATCTTGTACTAACGTCTGATAATGACTAAAATTTTCTTGGGCTTTTTTAAAATAAATTAGAGTGTACAAAATGTCACTAGTCGGTAATTTTTGCACACCACTGCATATTAACATTTAATTTTAACCGTAACCAACACTTCTCGTATTAATTTTATTTATTCAAGTAAACGGCCCCATTTCCAAATCATAATATTAAAAAATTTGAAATATTTCTCGTCAGAAGTACTTTATATATAATACTGTAGTCAGGACTTAGAATTCCATTGAAAATGAATTTCAAACATAAAATACTTTTAAAAAATGTATACCACCTTGGCGGAAAGTTTTTATGAAAAACTGCATAGAGTGAAACAAGATCTTAGAAATTTTTTATTTTTCGTAGATCTTCGTAGTGAGACGTAGAGTAGCGTTGTTTGTTTGAAAAACCAAGAAATCCTTCGCCCTCAAACAACGTCACTCTACATCTACAAATATCTATGAAAAACTATAGATTTCTGAGACTAACAAACTTCACTCTATGTCCTACTACGAATGTCTACGAAAAATTAAGAATTTCTAAGATCTTGTCTCAATCTATATAGTTTTTTGTTGTACTTTTTTATAAAAAATTTTGTTCGCTAGGGCAGGAAAAACTATTTTGCATTCGAAAACTATTTAAAATACCCATTTATCCATTTTACATTTAAAATAGATTCAAAAAACCTATTTTGCATTTTGCATTTTAAATACACATTTTAAAAGTAAATATTTTACAATTAGTATTTTAAATGGAATTAAAAAGGCATTTTACCCAGGCGTTTTGACATTTTTATGCGAATATAATTGTAATGATGTTATTAGTGATGAATTAGTGGCTACGTTCGAAAATATTTGATTGAAGTTGGGAAAGAAAACAAAGTTGGCAGTATTAGAAATTATCAACGCTGCGTTTCGTTTCTCCCGTAACCCAGTGAGAAATAATAATGGAATCGACATCGAATCAATTCGAAATCGAAATCATCAAATCGACGTCCAATGAAATTGAAATTGATATGACATCAATTTCAATTTCATTTCTCATTGGACAAGAGCGCATAAAATATATCGATTTCAAAGGAGAAAGTTATTTGAAATCGATAGATATATTTTATGCACCATTACGTTGATCTCCCAGCGGGAGAAACGAAACACAACATTGGTAATTTCCAATACTGCCAATTTTATCTTCTTTCCTAAAACCAACCAAACCTATTTTCGAATGTAGCCAGTAAGAGCGTTTTAGTACTGTTTTAAATTTACTGACGTTTAAATATCTATAATTACTCTTTGACTTTTATATTACATTCGGCTTACAATAATTATCATTTGGTTTAACATTGATGACCTGATATAGGTGTTTGTTATTATGTATGAGGTTTATTAATATTGTTTATTAATTTTAGTATTAAGGTATTTCTCCGAGAAATTGACTTTCTACAAATTTGTTTGAAATTTGGATATTATGTTTAAAATAATTTTATCTATATGCGGTTAAAATAAAAAAAAAACACTCTAGCGGTGCCGAAATGGAGATATTCACCTTTAAAGTTTCAGCTTTTAACATGTAAACTCCTATATCAAGCCTTGCCGAAGTAACGTTTTAATACTTTACGGCGAAAATCTTCTATAGTTTTTTGAAAAAAATAAATATGGAATGTAGAAATATTATAGAAACCTTATTTAAAAAAACAAGGAGCGGCCTAGCGGTGCCGTTCCTGAATTACAGTAGTTTAAATTTGTAATTTGATGGAATTCTCCTTCTCGCACGCCAAGCGGCGATTCAAGGACGTGCTGTTGCCACATTTCAACTATCTTCAGTGTAGATTAGTGTTCGTGCACACAGATGTTTATGCGTGAGCGTATACATTAGTCTCAAGTTTCCCTCTTCAGAGAGCACGCGCGGACGGTTATATTCGTAGGTTGTACGCAATTAATTTTCTAGCGCGATTGTAGCCAAAAAAATACCTTAAACATCTAACTTTGGTTTACAGCCATTTAATTTGTTTTAAAAAACAAATGATTTAGTATTACTTATGTCCAATATAAAAACTTACTATAAATATAAAATATACTATAAGTATATGTACACTTCAGCTAACACATACGCATTACAATAAAAAGATATTAAAAATAAATTTTTATCAGTTAAAAATTACACTGTTAAGTTAATAAATTTAATTATTATTTATCTTATTTTAGGTGTAGCCCCTGTTTTCCCATTTCTACCAGTTTTTGGAAAGCAACTTGGTATTTCACCGTTAATTATTGGTAGCATCAATGCGATTTTGCCTATATTGATTCTAATAATAAAACCAATATTTGGTTTCATCATGGATTATTTTCAAACTTGGAGAAAAGTGATCTTTCTAATATTGCTTGCCATAGCAAATATCTGTTACATTACAATACTCTTTTTACCACCATTACTGGGTCCAATTTTATCAGAATATCACTTTCAAAATGTGTCTTGTGAAACTTTACCGCGTTGCAATATGAAATGCGTAAGTTTTTATCTATATTCCGTAATTTTTTGATATATTTAATAAAAACTTTATGTCACTATTCAATAAAGAATTATTTGAACTTTATCTTAAGCATTCATTTTCAAATTATTTTATGTAATCCAAAAATTTCTAAGTGTTAAGGTTTATAAAACATATTATACATAAAATTTAAAATATATTGTAAATATGTGTAACTTTAAATTTCCTTAAACATTCTATTCTAAAATACGAAATCAATTACATCATCTTTATAATTGTGTTTTACAATAAAAAAATGTGTTTATTTGTAATTTGTTTTTTATTAAAGCGTGCATCAGCAATTGCATCGTGTAATGGTACGAAAGATACTATGTGTCATTGGATATGTGAGAAAACGAATTTTTCCACGCAATTGTCTTTTCATACAGACCAAAACAAAGCAATTATTTCACCAGATACTACGTGCTTATTAAATATAAATGAGATATCATTGTGTCAAGGAAATCTAACGAACAATTATAATTGTAACGTTATCTGTGACAATTTCAAAGATAATCAATATCTGTACATATCTGCAACTTTTTGGAGTTTTGTTGTCTTAATGTGTATTGGCGAAATTGGTATTTTTGTTTTCATCAGTATAAGCGATGCATTTTGCTTTGTCATATTAGGTACGTGACTTTTATAAACATTTTTAGAACTAATTCTCAAAATTTAACTATACTTCCGCAATACTTTTTTACGTAATATTATATATAATATTATATAATATTATGTAGAATAATGTTATACAGAACAATATTATTTTTAACAATGTTTGTCTTCTCAGGACAAGATAAACGGTTGAAATACGGTAAGCAGCGATTATGGGGTGCAGTGGGTTATGGTATTGTTGTATGTTTATCTGGATATATGATAGACTTTTTTTCGCACGACAAAGTCTACAAAAATTATATACCATCAATGCTTCTTATGATCATATTTACTTGCATCGATTTTATTTGTTGTATAAAACTGGAGGTAATTTTATGTATTGTTTAAAATAAAAAATCAATCAATAGTTTTGTTCTTATGTCTTCATGTCTCATCATAGATTTTTATTACAGCTGCCCTTTCAATCACAATCGACAACCATATTGAAGGATGTGTTTACACTTTTGAAATCAAAATCTATCGTTATATTTTTGTGTTTTTCTGGATTTTTCGGCGTCCTTAATAGTATCATGCGAAATTTTTTGTTATGGTAAACTTTTATATCTTGATCGGCGATATTATATTTTCACTTGTATATAATGTAGCTTAATTTTATAGGTATGTTGAAGATCTCTCTATTGTGACTTATATGGACAGAATTAAATTGATAGAAGGTTTGATTGTAGCGGCACAGGCTTTCAGTGGTGAAGTAATATTCTTCTTTTTATCTGGTAACACATTAATTATTTTTATATTACAATTTCATAAATACACGATGTTTACTGCAAAACTAAAATTTTCGGTAAATATCTAGATCAGAGGACCCCCCTCCAATGACCTTGACCTTGACATATGTTGTCAAGGTCATGACCCTGAGTGACCTTCAACAATTTTTAACTGTCGCACGTTATTCGTTAAAAAGTTATGAACAAAAAAAGTTCAGCTATATAACACGAGAATTCCCTGCTTCAAATATGTTTGATAGTCGTGCACTGTAGGGGACATCTGCCAATGACCTTGACCTTGACATATGTTGTCAGGGTCATGACCCAGACGACCTTCAACAAGTTTTAGCATTTAAATTTTAAAATACAGAGTATTCACAGTACATACACCTAGATTAAGAATTTTAATCAATATTTACATTATCTAGTAGATATATTGCACATCAAATATCAAAGAATTTATCAATTCGCTTTAAGGGCGCACGACTCTCATCTTCAACTCTCACCCCCCCCCCCCACCCCCCCCTGCTTCAGGGGCGCACAACTCTCACCTTCGACTCTAACCCCTAATAAGTTGTGCGCCCCTGAAGCAGGGGGGAGAGGGGGTGAGAGTCGAAGGTCAGAGTCGTACGGCCCTGAAGCAGGGGGGAGGAGGGATGAGAGTCGAAGTTGAGAGTCGTGCGCCCCTGAAGCAGGTGGAAGTGAGAGTCGAAGGTGAGAGTCGTACGCTCCTGAAGCAGGGGGAGGGGGTTGAGAGTCGAAGGTGAGAGTCGTACGCCCCTTTGTAGGAGGAGAGTGGGGGTGAGAGTCAAAGATGAAAGCTACCTAAAACTTGTTGGAGGTCTTTCAGGATCATAACCTTGATGACATATGTTAAAGTCGCAGTCGTCGGCGCGGCATCCCCTACAGTGAACAACTATCAAACATATTTTAAAGCAGGGAATTCTTGTGTTATATAGCTGAATTTTTTTTGTTCATAACTTTATAAGGAATAACGAGCGAAGGCTGAAACTTGTTGAAGGTCACTCAAGGTTGTGACCTTGACAACATATGTCAAGGTCAAGGTCATTGTGGAGGGGTCCCCTGATCTAGATATTTACTTTGTTTTCAATTGTTTTCCTTTAATAAATATAATATTGAAATCATTTTATTTTTCAGGCAAAATGTTAAAAAAGCTTGGCTACAGTTATACCTTTACGTTCTGTTTCATATGTTACGCACTTCGGTTAGGCTTAATATCTTTAGCTCCAACGCTGTGGTGGGTTCTTTTTATAGAATTTTTCATGCAGGGGCCATCGTATGCACTCAGTTTTACAGCAGTAATATCGTACGGGAACGTAATAACACCTAATGGTGCTTCAGGTACTGTTCAAGGACTAGTTCAAGGCGTGATTGAAGGTTTAGGTGAGATTCCTTACACAGTACTATGCGTACTTATATTTATCAAGTATTATTTTATCTACAAGAAACTAAATATATAAATAATTTGTAAGAATAATATATGTATACATACATATGTTTTGCCCCTAATTATTATTAATGTTATTACAATTGGTATGAAATGTTACTAGGACTCTCGGTTGGCAGTTTGATAGGTGGTATCTTGTTTAAAAAATTTGGAGGTGTAATGACTCTAAGAATATTTTCAGTATTTGCAGCATTTTCTGCGTTAACATATTTTGTTCTTCACATTTTTTACTTTAAGCAGTTTAAGCATAAAACAGGTGAAGAATTAAATAATTTAGTATTTTAATATACATATAATATACTTCACTAACGCATTTATAAGAGGATAAAAGATTTTCTTTATTGTAGATACACGAAATAATATTAAATGGAAGGAACTTGACAATGCACATAAACACTGTAATATAGTAGATATTTGATACAAATCTTTTTAGTCTTCTTGTAAATTATAAGAAAAATATTGTTATACATTATTTTATCTTTATATCAAGAAAAGACGAATAAAAAATAATTTGAGTATTATATATTAACGCATTTAGAAGAATATATATAATATAACATTAAATTTATATTTTTTTATTATCAACTTTTAATGGCAACTTTTTCAACAATTGTATACTTTTTTTTATTAAAATGTGATTTTTATAGTTTGGTGTTTTTAACTCTTACCGTACTAATATGGGTAACTAGCGACCGAGCGATTCCTGTTCGTGCAAGTTTCTCCCAAGCTCGGTCAACCCAGCGTTTGTTATTGCCGCGTAAAAAAAGTTTGTGATGGGGGGGATCTGTGCGCGTTGGTGCGACCCCGGGCGTCAATCTGCCTATGACTGACGTGCAGTTTAAGGCGTCGTCTACAATACACGAAGTAAAAAGTAAGAGTAAGAAGTTGACCAATCACAGTCGATTATTCTTCTCACATTCGACTGTGATTGGTCAATTTCTTACTCTTACTTCTTACTCCAAGTATTGTAAACGGGCCTTAAGGCGACGTGAGACACTAGTGACCCTTGTGAGTATACGATATTAGCTTTTTTGTGAAAATAAAAATTGTGTCAAAATCATTATAAGTATTCTATTTTCACTCTAAATTAATATCTGAATGTTGTTTTCATTAAACATTTTTTTTTCTATAAAAGAATTATTTATGTTTTAGACAAAATAGATAAAACTGAAGAGGCGAGTCACGCTTTTCTTTACATATTTATCTAAATGTGTATTAAAATTTACATTTTTTAATGAAAAAATACATTATTTTACAACAAAATTAAAAAATACGTATTTTAACTCGATTTTTTCTATATGTCCCTTACTGAAAATAATTCATATTCATGTGTTCAAATAATTCAACTTTTTGTAGAATTCGAAGTTCTAGTATTTTTTTTTTTCATAACTTCATATCTAAACTACAAAACCCTGGAGT
>NW_017296561.1:163449-163782 GCF_001594075.2 Trachymyrmex cornetzi | reverse complement strand
GAATTATTTTGAAGAGGTGAAAAAACGAAGAGATTCTAGTGACCCTGGTTGGTATGGATGAGGCACCAAATTGTAGATGGTACGGTAAGGGTTAATAAATAATAAAATAAATATTAAACTAATATTATAAGTATTCATTTACAACTTCATAAGCGTAATAATAATTGATAATTGATGACAGTGAATTAGATTGCTAGCTGTCTTATTGATATCATCGTAGTTAATGTCTTATATGTATTGAACAGGGTTGGGTAGTGCTAAATTAAAAAGTTAAAAGTTCAGTTAAAAAGTTAAAAAGTTAATTAATTTTAACTTAACTTAGTTACATTTTAG
>NW_017296561.1:162055-163098 GCF_001594075.2 Trachymyrmex cornetzi | reverse complement strand
CGAGATTTTGTGCAAAAACGCAATGAGTGTTGATATTGATAATACTAGAAACAAAACGTATATTATTATAAAAAAAAATTAATATAATAAAATATTGGATGTTCTAAAATCTAAATAAAGTTTTCTGTTTTAATTGTCATTTCCATTATTAATAAGACTAAAACCCTGAAATCATGAAAAAAAAATTTTTTTTAACTTTTAACTTTTCAATTACTTTTTTTTATTAACTTAACTTTTAATTCAATTAATTTCATTATACATTAACTTGTATCTTAACTAAGTTAAATTTTTAAGGTTATTAACTTTAACTTAACTTAGTTAAAAAAAAAAAGTAACTTACCCAACCCTGGTATTGAATATGTGATGTGAATAAGGAATAAATTATGCATGCGCTCAACTAATAAAAAATAGAGTGTACATCGTTATTTTACTCTTATTGATGATATCGCTTTAAATGTAAAATTATTCAATATCATTGTCATTATATATCTCCTGTAGTCGCAACTTTTTAGAATACTCTGATATTATTATTATAATAACAGTTTAAAATCTCATTTGGTAAGCAAATCATTATTATATACATATATACAAGGCGTTTCAGACTTAACGGAGGACCCGGCACGTACATATTCCTCATGAAAAAGTAAATCGAAAATCCTAATAGCAAAATCTTAACGCATTAATAGTTTTCAAACGGTGAGCATTTGAAAATAACCAACCACAGGGCATGAAATTCGCGCCGTCAGGGGCGGCGCAACTAAGCGGTCGGCCGCGCGATCGCTTTGACGGACGTATCGCTCAATCGGCACGGTACCGAACGAGCAAAGTTTCATGAAATTTCTATATTAACTAAATTGCCGTATTCTTAAATTTTTGAAACAAAAATTTTTTAATAAAATTAATAATTAATTTTAAAAAATGTAAATATAAATATAAATTATAATTTAAACACTTGTTATGTTTTAAACAATGACAAAATAAACGGTAATATAAAAGCTTAAAATAGATGACTAATTTTATTAATCTAAAGGTATTTCCATATA
>NW_017296561.1:144757-161877 GCF_001594075.2 Trachymyrmex cornetzi | reverse complement strand
GCCCCTTCATATCCAACAATTTTTGTTTTAAACATTTTTTTATTTAATCGCGATTTTTCGAGTTATTTGGCTGTCTAAGTTAAAATGGGTCACCCTGTATACTATTCGAAACGTTTCGACTCTTACAGTAGTCCTCTTCAGTCGTTACAAACATTAAATTATAGAAACAAATTAAATTAAAAATAAATTTAAAACTGTCGCTGTCAGTTAAAGAAAGTACCGCATGATGTATAAAGCATGGTGCAATGTTGTCAAAAGGAGTCATGATTTAACTTTAGAATTAATAAAATTAATTCATGAAAATAACTTTAGATTAATAAAATTAGTCATCTATTTTAAGCTTTTATATTACCGTTTATTTTGTCATTGTTTAAAACATAAGAATTTTTTTCGTTTAAATTATAATTTATATTTATATTTATATTTATATTTTTTAAAAAATAATTATTAATTTTATTAAAAAATTTTTATGTTTCAAAAATTTAAGAATACAGCAGTAGTAAATATAGAAATTTCACGAAACTTTGCAATACTCGTTCGGTACTGTGTCATTGAACGATACGTCCATCGAAGCGTTCGCGCGGCCGACCGTTTAGTTGCGCCGCTCCTGACGGTGCAAATTTCATGCCTTGTGGTTAGTTATTTTCAAATGCTCACCGTTTGAAAACTATTGATGCCTTAAGATTTTGCTATTAGTATTTTCGATTTACTTTTTCATGAGGAATATGTACGTGCCGGGTCCTCCGTTAAGTCTGGAACACTCTGTATATTCTTGTGATTTTATCAAGCTTTATTACAAACTTCTCCGTTATAACTCATACACTTTAGCAACTAAAAATATGTATCACACTATATGTATGCATCTTCAACGAGACTTTGTAAAACTTATACGTACATTATTTACGTAGATAATTTGAATAATTATGGCTTTAGGTATATATAATGATTATCATGTTTGATGTGCATGACTTAAAATAAAATTTTAAACAATTTTCACTACACGTAACGGTAAACAATTTTTTATGTATGAATATGTATTAATATGTATAAACATACAGTTTGTAAAGTAAGAGCGTGTACGGCATAAATGGCAGTTATCTCCAAATATCGTCCTAGTTTTTGTGTGAGTCGATAGATGGAACCTTTGTCGTGAATGCTTTGTCACAAAACATTCAGTTGGTCTCGAATTCTTATCTGAGAAACACGGTAACCGCTATGAGTGCCGCATACGCATCGCGCTACGAGGCTGTGTTCCTTTGTTCCCATCCTAAAGGACCAAAAATGTCATATGTAGCGGCTGGTAAATACATGGGAAAGTCAAAATCGTTCGTCGCTAAGTGGGTTCAGCAATATAAGAAGACAAAAAATGTCGATGACTTGCCAGAACGTGGCTCGATAGACAACGTGACGCCGAACATGGAAAAAAAAATTGTGAATTTGTTTAAGCGGAACCCGACCTTAACATTGCGACAAAGAGCAGCAAAATTAAAACAGAAGGGTATAGAAATATCACATACAACTGTTCGAACCCATCTCCTTACGCATAACATCAAATATCGAAGCACAATGAAGAAACCACTGTTAGGCGAAAAACATGTGATGAAAAGACTCGCTTGAGCAAAGGAGAATTTGGACCGAGATTGGAGCAACGTGATTTTTACGGACGAAGCTTCTGTTTGGGGATATATTACCATCCGACGTTCCTGGTCAACCTTGACCAATTGATTAATACAACGGACCGTTAAACACCCTGTAAAAGTTCATCTTTGGGGCCGCTTTTCAAAACAGGGTTTTGGAGCATTACATCTGTTTATATACAATTTAAATGCTCTGAAAATGCTTAAAATTTATGAAAAGTATTTGTTGCCGACTGCTGAATGATGTTTCATAAAAAAAAACGAAGACTGGATCTTACAGGAAGACAACGACCCAAACCACCGGAGCAAGCTTTGCACCGAGTGGAAAGAGCGGTCTGGCATCGTCACACTTGATTGGCCATCGCAATCGCCAGATGCAAATCCCATTGAAAATGTGTGAGCATATCTCAAGCACAAGCTTCGAGGAAAAAGAGTATGCACTTTGAAGCAGCTGACACGACAAATTCGTCTCATTTGGAGGTCTTTACCGAACGAATACGCAGTCAACTTAGTGGAAAGTATGCCTCGGAGATGTCAGGCAATTATCAATGCCGGTGGTGACTGGACTCATTATTAATGGTATAGCATTTTTCTTTTCATGGAGTACAACAAATCTATGTACTTAAAAATCATTAAAAATAAATTTTTCTACACATTAACCTGTACACGTTCTTACTTTACAGACTGTATATAAATATTTATAAATATATAATTATATATGAAATATGTTTATACATGTTCATACATCCCTCTTTCTTTTGTACAATTATATTTAGTGTAATAGAAATAATAACAGTAATGTGAAAACATAAAACATAATTAAAGAAATGATTTTCGCATTGTTCGTTTTAGAAAAAAATAAGTTTGGAAAAATGTAAAATAAATTGCTCATACACAAAATTATGCATATAAAATTATATATAATTATACCTAAGTAATTTTATATATGTATAATTATACCTAAGTAATTTTTTCACATTTTATATAAGATAATAAGTGGCTTAAATTTATAAAAGCAAATTAATAAAGAGCATACAGCCACAGCGCCAGTTAGAATTAGCACAAATTATATTTTATTTTCTATTACGTAAACGTTTCGGTCACCATCTGACCATCCTCAGTACAGTCCATTCATATGCTTTTTTATTACCGTTATGTTGATGACATTATTATGACTCTTCCTAAGGATAAGATTGACTCCACATTGAATTGTTTCAATTCTTACCACGAGAGAATTAAGTTTACTGTTGAACATAGTAATAAGAATGGAATAAACTTTCTTGATGTAAAGTTGCTAATTGAGAATGGAAGATTGATATTTGACATTTATAAGAAGCCCACAGATTCTGGAAGATATCTAAATTTTTATTCAAATCATCCTGTGACGCACAAAAGAGGAGTAATAATAAATCAGTTAGACAGAGTGTTATTTCTTTCTCATCCGAAATTTCATGAAGTAAATATTAGCAATCTAATTAATACTTTGCTGAATAATGGGTATCCGTTACAATTTTTGTTTGCAACAATTAAAAATAGAATAAAATCCATAACTTACAAAAAATCATTTAAATTTATTAATGATCAACGAGTAAATATGAATTCATCTAACATATCGAAAAAATATTTTACTGTTCCGTTTTTTAAAAAAATTTCGGAAAAATTTATACCTATTATAAATAAGTTTAATTTTAATATTGCTTATAGACCTATAAATAGATTAAGTTCCATCATAAAAACGGGCAAAGACATAATTAAAAAAGAAGATCAATCAAATGTTGTATATAAAATAAATTGCCAAGATTGTGAATCTACATATATTGGACAAACAAAACGCAAACTTAGAACTAGAATAAAGGAACACAAAAATGATTACAAAAAACCAATGAATAATTTATCTGTTGTTTCTAGGCATATATTGGAATTTAACCATGCAATGGATTGGGATAATACTAATATTGTTGATTCTGAACAATCATATTACAAAAGAATGATCTCAGAGATGATACACATTAAAAAACAAAAGAATAGTTTGAATAAGCAAAGTGATACGGAACGGTTGCCTGATGTGTACATTCCGATCATCTGCCAATGCCTCTCTCTCACATAATATCGGTTAACTCTTTCTAGATCTCTACTTTCTTTGTCTAACAGAAAAAGATAAATACGACTTGTACTTGTGTAAGCGGTCACAAGTTACTTACCTTTGAAATATGTTCTCAGGAATAACGATGAATTATTTGAAAATTAGAATTCTTATATTTGAAAAATAGTACGGTGGAATCTGATTAATTTGATAGTGGAAGATAATCTGTTAAAAGTTGTTTGTGTAATGCATGTATCTACAAATATGTGGTGAGTTCATTGAAGTGTATAACAGTTATATTAATAATTGAATTTATATGAAGAGACTTAATATAGTTCTAAATAATCTTTTTCAATTTTATGTTTTTGGTTTTGGTTACAACTATTATCTGTATAATTAGCATTTGGCAATCGCATATTTAAAATGGATATTATACAAGTATTAACATATTGACTTTGATGAACAACGATCTATAAAAAATTTTATGCTTGTGTGGACTGGAAGTGGCTTCCTACTTTTGACTGGCGTAATTTTATGTTAAATGAATTATATATTGTCGGCGAATAATGTTTAAAACTGGATAATTGACACTGAATAATTTTTATATATGGGTTTAATTTAAGATGTATGTACTGAGAGAGAGGATGGTCAGATGGTGACCGAAACGTTTACGTAATAGAAAATAAAATATAATTTGTGCTAATTCTAACTGGCGCTGTGGCTGTATGCTCTTTATTAATTTGCTTTTTCACATTTCTCCAAACTTGATTTTTTCTAAAAGAGATAGTGTGAAAATTATCCTTTCAATTATTTTTAATAACAAAAATATCAAGAATATAGAAGGGCATATTAGAGTCAAGTTCGAATATAGATATGTGTAATAAACGTTTAAAGTTTTAACATTCTGATAAATTGATATAAAATATTAATTTAATTTAAAAAGCTTAACGTTACATTGTATTACATTACATGTTTCGGCATCATAATTGTGCCATCATCAGATGTTATAAATTCGCAGAACAAAAACGCAGTGAAAATGTTAGGTGTATTTTGAATAGTCATTATTAATTAAGACTTAAGTCATTAAACGGTATAAAAGACGCATTGAAATATTCTTATAAATATATATATCTTACGTGTATCCGATGTAACAATTATTTTTAATGTTTACACATTACTATTGTTATTTCTATTACACTAAAAAATAATTTTACAAAAGTATAAGAGGGATATATATCATATATGGACATACATCATATATGATGATACATGTTTATGAATATTTATGTATGTTTATACATATTTATACATATTTATGCATCAAAAATTTTTTACCGGTAAGTACCTACAAGTGAATGTATACAAGATTTTCCAGAATCTTTTTACTTCGTTATAAAGCATTTTTATTGAATTATGCCAGGTCTCGTCCGAATGGATATATGTAGTCGTATTTCGATGCGCTATTCCCAGAAAACTTTCAAATAAGAAATTGGAGCCGCCCCGCGTCGCTGTCCTCTGCGCACGCGCCGATGGCGGCCATCATTGTTTTCCCTGTTGCTATTCCCAACAGTCATACCACAGTTATTCTTGTCTTTTTGCGAATCTGGCAGCTTCAACATCGCTGAAATGGGTAAATTTTCGCACAATTCGAGGAAGAGAAGGAGATTATCGTCCAGCAACCGTCTCGCAGTTCTGGAGAAGAAAATGATACAGCTGATTGAGGCGCTGTCATGTGGAAAGGTTAGTGCGTCTCGTTTACCCTTGTTCTACATATCGGCATCTTCTTCCCACATCGAGCATAAGTTACAAGCACCGTGCGTAAGTACGGAATCCATAGACGTTGCTCAAGACTTGAGATGGTCTTAAGCTAGTGCTTGAACCAATCAAAGAGTTGTATTAGCATCTTAAGACATTGCTTGAGATTAATAGCGTTTTCGGCCCGACCGGGTTTGCATCAACCTGGGTTGGATTAATGGCGTTTTGCGCTCTCCTATTGGTAGAGCGTGTGATATCAACCAATAGGAAAGATTAATCCAACCCAGGTTGGTGCAAACCCGATCGGGCCGAAAACGCTATAAGACTGGACTATGGATTCCGGCCTAAGTCGAGGCCCGAAATAAGGTCATGGAAGCACTTTCCATCCGGGGGCGGTCCGTTTTGGACCCCTCTGACGAGGACTCCCTGGCAACACCTGCGCGACAAGAAGGGCCAGAAGATCCGCATACCATAGATGTGTACGCACTCACAGGATCTGCATTTGCGGAATGCAGATGGAAAATCGACACAGTCTTTCCGACTAATCAGAATTCCCCCTCGCTTTTTCGGGGTTAATGGACAGTAAAGAGGTGATACTCCCTGCGTCTCCATTAGTCAAGTCAGGGACAATTCTCAATCCCCCCGCGGTTACAGCGTCAAACGATGAGAATGCGGATGGTTTGACGAGACAGCTTTTCGGCTCCGACTTTATAAATGTCGAAGTGCAGCCTTGGAACGACCATGTTACGGCCAAGTGGCATACCTCTTTTGCAAGGATCTTGAATCCGAACCAAGGGAGACCCTTATGAGGAAATACTCTCCACCGGATATGTTGCCCTTTCTAAAGGCACTCAAGTTAAACCAGCAATATAAGTCGGCATTGAAAAATAACTCTATTATAAAAAGAGATGATTTTCATTGTAGAGACGAGTATCAGGTCGGCATCGACTCGACCGCCTTAGGCGAAACTATTTCAGATTTTCTGAAATCAGTACCCAGCTTTCGCTAAATCCTGAGGCCCGAGCGGCCGTCTCAAAGATCAACGACGCACAGCGGTTGATTTCTTGAAAAAGGTGAACTTTATTCATAAATAATCAGCATAATACATTAGATAAATGAAAGATGATGTCTTTTCAGTTTCAAAGTACGCCGAATTCAAATTTGAGGTTGTTTTGATTGTAAGTCCTGTTCTAAAGATGCTACGGCCCTAAGGGCGCAGTCACATGACTCTACCGGCGTGCGCGGGGGGCTGTGACTTGGTAAAACTGTGTAAATTGAAATATGCCAGTCTCAATTATATTGAAAACAGTTTCTTAAGTTGCTGAATTTATTTTTGAGTATATTTCTAACATAAACTAACAATATATTTACATTTGTATATAAAACTAGTTGGCAAAAATCTATCCATAAACTTAATCATTTGCTTCGCTTTCGCTATCTTCTTCTCTTTCTTCTTCTTTTTGTTCTTCTTCGATAATATCTGCATCCTCCTCTCGGTCTTCTATATTATCGTCTTTCTCTATGAGTAGATTCCACACATCCTGATCCTCTGGATTTTTGCTTTTTTGTGATTTTGGCAAGCTTGAACAGACCATTGTACTCAGTAATGGATCTGAGCTAAGGATTAACCTCCGAAAGAGATCATCATTCGTATTCTCTCTCGAACTTTTCCATGTAAAATGTTCCCTAAAAAACTGGAACTCTTTATTTTTCGACTCAGCAGCCGCCTCATTAATTGTAAGTTGTCCAATTGGTACTATGAAATTCTCAATAACAGAAGCTCCGTGAATAAGTATTTTGTGCACTGTGCAGGGCATATAGTACCAGTCGTACAGCTTAACATACATTTCAGCTGTCTCGAGGCAGTACATATGAAACTTCTGTACGTTAATTTGCTTTGTACTGCTCATTGCTTTCAAAATAACGCTGAAGAGTCTAATTAGATTCTCGTCAATACCCGAAATCGCAGCTGACAATGTAGGGTTTTTAAAAAAACGTCTGGCTGTATTGCCATCATTACTTGTACCGAACCCGGGCTTCGACATATCAATGATGAGTCCCATTTGTTCACGAAATTCCTGTTGTAATGTCTTTTTTCTCATATTAACGATAGGCTTCATTTCTTTCGAGACCCTCCATTTCTTCATATCAAAACGATATGTAGCAATATGTAGCAAGCATTCAAAAAAACGGATGTTTGCATGCAACACTGACAGCCCAAATCTAAATTGTGAGGTCTGCTCAAGTCGATTACATATGGACTGAATTTTGTTCATTTTCGTCGGAAAAGCATTGCAGATATAGCAACGCATCTCGGATGCATCGCCTAAAGCGTTGCATATCTTTCCATCTACCATAGTTAGTAGCATCGAATAATTGATTGGGCCAATTTTTGATGGATATAACTTTAACTTGTTAATTTGTTCCATGATATAAGATTCTTCCTCTTTGGAAATTTTATTCGTTTCGTGCAACTACTGCACCCGTATTGGCCTACAGAAGCGTGTTGACGAAGGTCTCGGGTTTCTCCATATAACTGTGTTAGAGGCATCCACGAGCTGTAGAGGTACCATCGATGTAATGAACACATTTTCATAAGAAATGTTTTCAGACGTTTGTTGTTTGTACTGAGAATAACCACTACTCTTGTCAAAGTCCCAATTGCAGGTCAATATGAGGCCATCTTTCACCTAATAGTGATCGCAGGCTGCTGATGATGCTATCACAGGTTTTCGCCAACAAATCCTTCAATGGTACCTCGCATTTTTTCTCCGTAATAGAGATATTCGGATACAAAGATTTTTTTGCATCAACAATGGAATCATATGCCGGATATAAATCATGTCCATGCTCTCGTACATTACGTCGAAGTGCCAGATATTGTTTCCTCGTAAGATTCTCATTTATAATTAGTGAAAGTGCCCTTAGCGGCGACATGCTGATATTTGTCTTCGACAGTGATGTCTTCCATTATTTAACGATTTGCTTTACTTTGGTCGATGTTATTGCCATTGTCTCCGTTATCAATTTTGCAGCCGCCTCGTTACTCTCTGATCTTAAATTCATGGCTGCTGAAAACGCTAGAACACTTGCTGAATTCGACTCACGGATTTCTTTAGTTTTCCTCCGCTTCACTGCATCTTTGCATTCATCGAACGATTTTTTTGGATGACCGCGTTTTCCTGAAAGACGGAAATTATTTAATAGGGTCAGTTTAAACAAATTAATACAGATGAATACATATCGTACGAAATTTTTTATGAAATTTTTTACAAATAACATAATTTAGATTTAAACGCAATTAAAACTAACAATAAATACACTACTTACTTCTATTAGCTTCTACTGAAATGGAAGTGTTGGGTAAGTAACGAAAAACAATATCGGGAAACGTTAATTCCGCTTTCAACCAAACCGCGAACTTTTTCTCAAACTGCGATGCAGTTTATTGACGTTTTTTCTTCTCCATTTTTGAAAGTAAAGCGAGAAAAAATTGTTTCTTACATATGTATTAAGTGCATCAGCTGCTTTTTCATCATCATTGATATTAAATATTGATTGCAAATGATTAAGAACGCAGTTCTTCTTAAGAACAATTGCTTCGGCATTGTTTTTGCACTCAACTTTCATCATCAAATCGTGCAACATTCGTGTCACTTTAGACTTTCTCATATTTCTAACTTAACTAAACTTAACCTAATCCTAAATAAATTCATAGAATTCATCAAACGCGAACAGCACGCGCGCTGCAGCGGTAATGGCAAAATTAATTAAAGTACATACTGTGCGTACTTCAAGGACGTCTCAAGAGCGGAGTGGCGGATAATGGCGGATGAATGCACAACGGACTATTACTTTTGACTTTACTAAAAATGATCTCACCGGTTTTTTTAAATCTTCTGCTATCTTTCAAATCGCAGTGTACTTTACCGTAGTGTACTTTAAAACAGTACTTAAAACCGGGTGGCACCCAGTTGGACACGGCTCAATTGGACACGAGTCACTCACAGCGCTTGAGACTACAAAGCTCCTAGGCACCTGGTCGCTGTGATTGGTGGTGTCCAATCGAGCCGTGATCAATCGGGATCATCCCCTTAACCGTAGTGTATTTTATAGTACATATTATAGTACACTTTTTTTATTTGTAAAAGATCATTTTACATCTTTATAATGCTGTAGTTTTTACTAGAAGTGTTTTCTAGATTTAAAATTCATTACTAGACAATTATATTAAAAAATACTACATATTTTTTCTTAACTTTGACAACTCACTGTACTATTATGCTTCAAGTTATGCTACTCGTTAATATCTCCAAAGGTAATGGACATATAGGATATTATTATTATTAAGTTTCAACTTCTTATGTAAAAGTCAAAAGTTTGAATAAAGTTCACCTTTTTCAAGAAATCGGCCGCTGTGCGACGGGGCGATGATCTTAGCTAACCTGTTCTACCGACTGTCCCTGTCGAGGAGAGCGCAGATCAAGCCAGCTCTCTCTTAGCAAAGAATACGGCCGATGCTATCCCAGCGTATGACCTTTTTGGTGTATCCTTTGGGAGGGAAATGAAGAAGGCTACAACTTTGGAAAAGGCTTCCAAGGATATCGTCAAAGCTGCACTGGTAATTTCCAAGAAGGTGCAACAACCGATTAAGCAGACGTCGCAGATTACCCGTGCCAAACCGGGAAACGCCCACGCCCCTGTATCCAAAGCGAGGTTGGCAACGAGGAAAGCAGGGGCGCCGAGCAACAGCCGCCGATCACCATGCCGGCACAGTTCGCGCTCAAGGAGGCGATAAATACCAGTCAGGTAAATGTAGCCGATAAATTATTGTCTTTCCTCCCCCAGTGGAAACGAATCACGTCAGATTCAAGAATTTTAGAGGCCGTCACGAGATATAGACTCCCCTTCACTAGCCATCGACTTCAGGAGATGGGACCATTAGTTCGCCTATCTGAATCTGAAGAGAATATTTGTTCCTTACAGATTTTGAGGTTATGCGCTGAAGGGGCAATTGTACCTGTAGCAGAGTGCGAGGGGCAATTCCTTTCCTCATTCTTAGTCATTGAAAAATCTTCTGGAGGCTGGAGATTCATCCTAAATTTAAAGGGTTTCAATAATTTTATTAGAGCTCCTCACTTTAAAATGGAGGACTGGAAGACGGTCGTCCGCTTCCTCTCCTTGGGAGACTTCCTAGTCTCAATCGACCTCGACGACTCATATTTGCTAATCCTGATCCATGAGAACGACAGAAGATTTCTTCGTTTCAAATTTTAGGGCCGCCTCTATCAATTCCGGGTTCTGCTATTCGGATTGTCTTCCGCTCCGTACATCTTTACAAAGATTTTAAAGCCTGTATTATCTTCGCTTAGGGATAAAGGTTATCTATCGGTAGCTTATTTAGATGATTTCCTCCTAATCGAAAACTTACGGAGAGCGTGCTTGGAAAATGTCGCTGTGACCTTAAGTCTTTTATTTTCATTAGGATTTCTGGTCAACAGAAGCAAATGTGTACTCAATCCGACGAAATCCTGCCGCTTCCTAGGCTTTGTCTTTAATACGATCTCACATCGTCGATTCCTTAGGACAAAAGGGATAGACTTCTCCAAAAAACACTTACGATGCTGCGAACATGGGTTTGCAAGATCCGGCTCTTCCCAAGTTACATCGGTTCCCTGATTTCAATCTGTCCTGCTGTACAATATGGTATTCTGCATATTAAGATTTTAGAGAGGGAAGCTTTTAGCCCTTTCAGCTGCGGACGAGGATTTCAATTCTCAGATGACTTTACCATTCTTCATTAGAGAGGATCTTCTTTGGTGAAAAGAAGTTTTAGCCAACCCTGCCCAGGCTAACGCCATTAGATCAGGCCGTTTCGTTCTGAGATTTTCACGGATGCATCCTTAACAGGATGAGGCACGGTCTGCGGCGAAACACGAATCCACGGTTTTTGGTCGAGCAAAGACAAACAGAATCGTATCAATTTTTTAGAATTTCTAGCGGTATTTCATGCTTTAAGATCTTTTACAGCCCACATGAGAGGGTGTGATACTTTGTTAAGAGTAGACAACTCTACAGCTCTTTCTTACATCAACCGCATGGGCTCAATTAAGTTCCCACGTCTATCAAGTCTTACCCGGAGGATCTGGGAATGGTGTGCGACGCGGGACCTTTTTATTTATGCCGCATACATCTCTTCAGCTCAAAACGTGGAGGCAGATGCCGAATCTCGAGTGATCTCGGAGGAAACCGAATGGGTCTTGGAACAAACGTATTTTGACCTATATTGAGTATAATTGAGTCTCAATTTGGCCGATTCGATATCGACTTGTTCGCCTCAGCAATTAACGCTGAATTAGATATATTAGATGTATGCAGTCCTAGATTTGTCTCCTGGCTCCCAGATCTTCTAGCCTACGCGGTTGACGCATTCTTGTTAGATTGGAGCATCTTTTATTTTTACGCGGTCCCCCCCTTTGCGCTAATCACTAGAGTTCTCCGGAAAATTATCACAGACAAAGCAGAGGGAATACTAGTTGTCCCCTGGTGGCCGGCACAGCCATGGTTCCCCTTATTTAATCGCCTTATCAGTAGCCAGCCAATCTACTTTTGAACAGGATGCTAATATGCTGTCATCCCCTTTCAGAGAGATTCCGGCATGGAGCAAAATTTCCCTAATAGTAGCGAAGTTATCCGCCAGGCCTTCTCATTGAGGGGTACTTGGCCTTGGCGTTAGACGCGACTCTTGCATCCCTATCGGATCATACAATCGCACAGTATACCAAACCTCTCAGATTATGGTAGACCTTCTGTAACAAAAACCAGATATGCTGCTTTTTTCCACCTGTATCAGCAGTGCTCGAATTTCTATCTTCCAAATACGGGCTCGTATTCATCTCTAAACACGTATCGCGCGGCCATCTCCCTTCTCTCTGCAAACTAGGTGGAATCATACCCACTCGTTAAATGATTTTTTAAGGGAATAAGTTGTCTGAAATCCCAGCGCCCGCGCTACGATTTTATTCGGAACCCTTCCCCGATGATTTGGTACCTGTCATCTCTATACCCGCATGAGGACCGATGTTCGACCTTATCTCCAGAAAGCTTGCAACTCTGTTAGCACTCACGACTGCGCAGAGATTATAAACCCTAGCGGTTATTCAACTCTCTCAAATTTCGATATCGGATACGCTTGTTATTAAGATTCCAACAAGACTCAAAACATCTGGAATCAGAAGATCCTACCCCTTCTTATTTTTAAACAGTTCCTGGAGAATCCGGAATTTTGTATGTTTTCTCTAATTGAATTTTATATTAATTTCACGCGAGACTTTCGTCATGCAGACTGCGACACACTTTTTATTTCACCTTGCCTCTCCCACAAACTGATCTCTTCCCAAACATTAGGTCGTTGGGTCAAAATAGTATTAGCCTCAGCAGGGATAGATACTTCAATATTTTCGGCCCATTCCACTAGACACGCCTCGACCTCATTGGCGGCTAGCAAGAGTGTTAATTTGGATGAAATTTAGAGAAATAGGCTCGTGTAAATGCTACGCAATTAATTAAAATATCAAGACTTTTATTTTATAAACGAGCAATAATAGTTAATTAATAAAATTCAAATTATATTCACATACTTATAACGCTAAAAAATCTTAAACGTTTCGATTTACAAAGTCTTCATCAGTGATTAACAAAGAAAACATATTTATATAATCCCTAACAATGTCAACGAACGTACTTATAATATATAATACAAATTATCTCTAACCTAATCTTATGCACTTATTTCTGAGTTACGATGTTATGGATCTATATAGGTATCCGGTCTGAAGATTAAAAGTCCATAATTGTAAAAATTGTGTGTAACCAGTTCATCGGTAGTTACCGAGAATCAGTTCAGTCAACAATTTCTTATAAAAGACAATCCGATCCAGAATTTCATCAAGAACTGTCCTATTATATTCTGTACCATTAAAAGTCAATATATGATTTGAAAATAACTAAAATAACACAATAATGATGAAAAGTTATTATTCCACTCACAATAATTTATATAGAACAGTCATTTAAATTGAAATCAAGAATTTGTCATCAGTATAATAAAACTGTTGATTGTCCGACGTTTTCGAATGGACTGATAATGTCATAGAATACATGTCGATGAGTCGCGAAATAAACAAGTGTGTTCGAAAATGTTATAAACTATGTTCGTGTATGTCGTCAAGTATGTTAAAGTAAGATTTATCCAATAGCTCAGTGTCTTTCATTAAATTTATTGTCCATTTTTTGTCCCTTTATGTGAATCATTTCCGAAATGTTTCTTTTCCTGAAATTAGTTTCATGGTCTAAAATTTCAACATTTTCCCAATCAAGTTATGATTGGAGGTATTAATATGTTTCGTCAACACACTGAGTGTTTGGATTAATCCAATTTTATATTATTTCGATGCTCTTTAACTCTAGTTCGCAGATATCTCTTCGTTTGCCCGACATAAGAAACGTCGCAATCATTGCAATTGGTCTTATAGATTACATTATTATTATCCTGATGTTGATTTTTATCTTTGTGTGTCTTAATAAATTTATCTAATTTGTTGAGACAACGATATCCTATCATAATTTTAGATTTATCAATTATCATGGTAATCTTGCTCGTGATCGACTTGACATAAGGAAATATAATCATGTTCCTTACTGTCTCATCTTCGTTTTCAATATTTGAACTTATACTCTCAATTGCCAAATTAGATCTGTTGACTGCCAAATTTTTAATCCTTTTATTATAATAATATAATCAAAAATCATAAAGATTATGCGTTTCGCGGGTTTCCTCCGTGTCCAGATCCATTCTTAAGATGCCAACGTTCCGTGAACCTTGCAGTCCACTTGCAGTCCACAGATACTTGAAGTATCAGGCTGCCCCTCGCCCTGATGTAGTGGACTGCAAGGTTCACGAAACGTTGGCATCTCAAGAATGGATCTGAACACGGAGGAAACCCGCGAAACGCATAACCTTTATATAGAAAGCACCCGTGGAAGCCTCAAGAATGTAATCAAAAATCATCTTCAGAGGGTAACCATTGTTCAATAAAATCTCTATGACTAATTTCAAGTTCTTTTCAAAGAAAGATGGATTGGATAACAAAATTGCTCTATCTACTAAACCGAATATCGTTCCTACATTATGACATGTAGGATGATTAGAGAAAAAAGACAGATATCTACCAGAAAATATTTTTTTGTGATACCAATCTATGAAAATTTTATTATCTTTGTTGATAACAGATATGTCAAGAAAATTCAAACAATGATTTATTTCAAATTCGACTGTGAACTTCAGCCTTTTATGTTGATTATTGAAAGTGTGTTCAATGTGAGGGATCATATCAATTGGAGCAATCATGAATATATCGTCAACATATCTATAGTATATAGATATATGGCAACCAAGAGAATTCAAATTTCCTTTTCCTCTAAATCTGCCATAACAATATCCTCAATAATCAGCGATAAAGGTCAAAAAATTTTTATAAGTATGTGAATATAATATTAAAATATATATATACAACTTAGGCAAATAAGAGCTAATACACAGTTATTATTTGTGTGTGGATACATAAAATTCTTTACTTCCTTAATTCAACTACAGTGTGAACAGCAATTCGACGTTTCGGTTGCTCTTTTCAACCATCTTCAGGCTAATAACTCTTCAGATCCGCAATTATAGTATATTATAGTATCCGATAAATTACAAAATGTAAGCAGAACTTCCAAAAACCTCGAGTGGTTCTTCATTAGCGAGTGAGAACAGCTCTTTGTACTCAATCTCAATATTATTACAAACTAAATGGTACGATATAATAAAAATAAATTAAATTTAAAAAAAACACGTCTACTATTGTACTAAAAAAGAGAAAATATTGAAAAAGAAAAAGGAAAATTTCCAACAATATAATCAACTCACCGGCCTTCAGAAATGGTGCTCCCATTCTATTCTATAATTTATCTCGTATAATATATCTTTAAAAAATCTTCAAAAAGTCGTTCGACATATGCTCACGTCGGCGTCAGAAACACAATTAACAATACATAAAAGTTACAGGTCAATTTGCCGTCCGAAAAACAATAAATAAATCCAAAAAGAATCAATCCAACAAACATCGCCACGCACATATAATACATTCAAAAAACATAACTATTAACTGAATTATCTGAGCATTGAAGTATATCCATGGTAAACAAATTCCGTATCAGTTTGTAGATTGAGTGCGTTCGTTTGTAATTTAATATGAACCATTTCAGATATCAGTCTTCTTCCCAAAAATCTTTCTTTATTTAATATTTTCACATTCATCCAATCAATCTCATGATTGTGATATACCGCATGTTCAGCAACAACCGATTACAAGAATTAATGTTGCGTAATTGACTTTTGTGTTCAGCAATTCTGGTATTAAGCTTACGTTTTGTCTGCCCCACATACGTCATATCACAATCCTTACAATTCAATCTATACACCACATTTTTGTTAATCAAAATCGGAAGGACATCTTTTTGAGCCCTAATGATCCCACTCAATTTATTTAACACAAAAAAGTCAAGTTAATATTAGAATCTTTCACAATATTAAAAAATTTTTCCGATATGTTAGGTATATATGGTATTGTGAACCAATATTTTTCTTCCTGTTCAATTGGCGTGCTAACAGTTTTTTCCTTTTACCGATTTACTATTGAACAGCTTTTTTAATTTAATATTGATAGTTTCAAAAATAAACCCGAGCAGAAATTTGTTATGGCGTGCCTGATATATGATCAGACCCTTATCAAGAAGTAGTAAGGTATGTCTTTGTCGGAAATTCTCCACTTGGGCCTGATCAGGAAGTAGTAAGGTATGCCCTGGTAGGGAATTCTCCACTCGAGCCTGATTCATAAAGCAGTAGGGTATTTCCTGGTAGGGAATTCCCCACATAAGCCTGATCAGGAAACGGTAGAGTATATATGTCCTATATATGACAGATTTCCTAACTTATATACTCGTTAACTTTAAGTTAAGTTTAATATCTAGCAGAATAGAGCGACTTTTTTTCTACCAGATTCTTTTATTTCGTATAAAAACGCGTCTACTAAATAATTTTTATTATTAAAAGTGAGGCTAATGGATGGAATAATTATCCAACTAATTTTACTTAGTTGCAGTATTTTTATATATTATTAATATAAATTATAAAATAAAGTATTAAGGAAATTAATATTCGATAGTATAATAGTAACTGATTAGATATTCAATTAAACTGCACTTTCTATTAGGATTATATTGACCAGGTATGTTACAATTAGGGATATGCAATCTCGATCCGATCTTTTAATCGATTCGCCAGTGTCCGATTTTAAGGTAGATCGATTTATTTAGTAAGAGATCGATCGTTCTTCGAAGCATAGGAGCGGATTCGGAAATACAAGATATATTTTGATATCATTTCATTCCTGTTGTTCACTGAATGTTGAACAAGGATAAAATAATATCTAATATGTACACTCAGGTGGTGTTTCTTAATGTTGACAGCCCTGCCCGTTAGTTGGTTCGTAACATTTCATCTTGGTCTCTTTCATTTCCTTATTTTTACCTTTAACTATCGT
>NW_017296561.1:135787-144398 GCF_001594075.2 Trachymyrmex cornetzi | reverse complement strand
TTTATACTAATTGACACTGACAGTTGTTATCAAATTGAATTTATATACGATATTTTACCGATTTTATATTAGTAATTGATTTATGTCATAACTACAGATATTAGAATGACCTAGATTTTTATTTTAAATTAAAATTATTTTACTCGGAGACAAATAAGAATCATGTTTTAATTGTTTTTGTTGAATTTCTACAATCGCAGTGAGAAATCATCAAAGTGTCATCGATTCGATGTCTATTCCATTGACATTTCTCGTGAGATGTGTCGCAAAAAAATTTTAATTGAATCGATCTTTAATAGATCGATTCATTCAGTTCCGTTCTTTTAATAGATCGATGTCAATCAATCCGATTTTTAATCGATTCATAAATCGATACAATTAATGGAGATCGCACATCCCTATAAAGACCTGGCTACAACACAACAAGTTTTCTTAAGAGACGCGACGCTCCAAAGGGATCCTTGCAACCCCCATACAACGGACCTTACCAAGTTCTCAGCAGAGGCGAGAAAACATTCAAGATACGAATCAATGGGCGATCCGTCAACGTGTCGTTAGATAGGCTGAAGCCAGCATACACACTGCAGCAAGAAGAACCGGAAAAGAACGAGACAAACCCCAGAGCAGCCAATGGAACAAAGGACGAGAAGCGGACGAATATCACACCCACCAGTCCGCTTTGAGGGGGTCTAAAACAACCAGGGGGGTTATGTGGCAGTTTAATCGCTACAATCGACCCGCCGGGCGCGAATACAATAGCGTCACTCCTGAGGTGTCCGGCCGCTGGCCGAGCGCGCACGTGACGCGCGCCAGCACTGTCGCCCGGCACCTACGACCGCCGCCGTGTGAGGGCCGCGCGGTCGAGCGCCCGCCCGTACTCAAGATCGATCCAGCATCCGTATTAATAAGACCCCCCGCAAAGCAATCGATATCTTCTGACAAGATTCAGAGTGAGCTCTGCCACAGGCCTCTGACTCTTGCTAGATCATCTTTTTGGCATAACCGGTGAAGGGAGCCCTTCGGGCCTTCACGCAAAGCAAACTCTTCCTCGGGCCTTTGCACTGCGGAGCGAGCTCTTACACGGGCCTCCGTATACCCTCGAAGCGAGCTCGACGTCGGGCCTTCGACCACAGAGCGAACCCCTTCTGGGCCTCTGTGATAGCGATTCCTGGCAGTAGTCACCAACCACCCTGCCACGGAAACACCGACGGGACCGCTCCGGTCCTCCTCGCACACCTGGGGAACTTCCTCAGGAGAGGCCTCTCAATCCGGGAGTCACGTTCTTCCCGAGGAAGCTCGTGCCTTTGGAGTTCCAGCGGAAGAGTATCCCCGTCCGGGATCCTCGACGACGGGGTGATCCCGATTGACCACGTCTCGATTGGACACCACCAATCACAGCGACCGGTGCTTAGGAGCTTTGTAGTCTCAAGCGCTGTGAGTGGCTCGTGTCCAATTGAGCCGTGTCCAACTGGGTGCCACCTCTTGACGACGACCATCCGCTATCGTCGAGACACAAACAGATTCCCAGTGGCCTCCGCTGCCGTCGCTACCACTGCCGCTTCATCATCATCAATCAGCCCGTTGCCGCCAACACCAGCGAAGCCGAGGACACCAGGGCGACGGAAGAGGAGAAGGGTAAACTCTCGGTTATCCCAACAGCTCTTCGGGACGGACTACGACGACTCCGAAGAAAAGTGATTATTACACACTAACACGCACACGCGCCGCAAGGCGCCATAAAGAATTCCCATTAGTACCGAGAGGTACTCCTGTATATAGTATACGGAAACGAATAAAGAGCAACCTAATTTTATTTGTGGAATCACCTTTATTAAGCGGCACCCTTCCACACCTAGCATAATTGAATAGTTGAACGTACTTACCGTGAAGTTCGACTCCAATTATGCTCTTGTCTCGTCCGGATGAACAATCGCACCCACCCACCCATTTCTTCAGATTTATCGGATTTGAAATTATAATGTCTGCCACTGGCGCGTGCGCGGAGAACAACGAGGCGGCTTCACTTTCTTACTTGAAAGTTTCCTGGGAATAGTGTATCGAAATGCGACTACATATATCCATCCGGACGAGACAAGAGCATAATTAGAGTCAAACTTCACGGTAAGTTCGTTCACCTGTTCAATTATATGCATATTTATTTTATGCTGTTCTGCAAGATACAAATATGTTGTGTGATAGTTTTTCAAGAGTTTTTCCATATACACGACTGTTTTCAACTCCAATAGAACTGTTTGACACTATAAAGCAACATTATAAAGATTAAATTATAGCTCATGGTCTGTTTTACAGACAGGTGTGGCGGTTTACGCTGCACCTCAATTTTTAATTTAGAATCGTATTATAGAAAAATTGAGAAAAAAAAATAAATAAAACTGATTTAGGAAACTACAAGCATTTAAAACAACTTAATATTATCAATAATATAGTAACTATTATTTAAACTACGCAATTTACTAAAGAAAATCATAAGAATTTTATTTTTGTTATGCTCATGTCTAGAATAGGGTCGCAAGCCATAAGTCGTAACAAATTAACCAATTATAATCGATTATTTTTTTTATATTCAATTACGATTGGCCAATTTCTTACAGTTTACGACTTGCGACCCTATTGTAGAACAGGTATTAAATTTCAATTACGAATTAAGTACTACTTCTGTTGCATCGCGAGCGCACTGCGCATTTTTTCTTATTGGAAGCAAGCAAACGCAAACACAATTTATGTCTGATATCTGATTATAGATTTGTTTGTTACTACTGCATTTAGGAGTTAGAAGTATGTTTCGTTTCACACCTGATGCGCGATGTCCTTATTGTTCACCGAATATTAGGAACCAATAAAATAATACATCATAAGCATAACGCATAAAACGGAAAATGCACTCAGAATTAACTTTTTTTCTCGCTATCGCCAAATATATACCTATTTCAAGTACAAAAAGTGTATGCTAGTTCAACTATAAAAAAAAAACAGATCTTCCCACGCAACACAATAGTTCTTTAAGGGATATTTGAGGATGTTCTTCGATCTAAGGACGTCTGCCCAAAAAACTTCCCCGAAGACCTCTGTTGGATTGTCTCTGTTGCATTTTTTTGTTTACAGAATGAAATAATATATAGTTACATGCAGATTTCGCAAAGAAAAAGCGAAAAAAAAATAAGTGCAGAAAGTATGGAAGCGTTTATATTGGCCGTAACCGTATACCGTATGCCGTAGTCTTTCAAAATTAACCAATCACCTTCGAGTATTCCCTTCTTTCCGTCGAGAGGGTAATACTTGACTGTGATTAGTCAATTATTACAGTTACAGCATATGGCATACGATTACGGCCAGTATAAACTCCCTATCACATTAAAGTGCACATTGTTAAATCGAATAGAAAAATATGAAATTGAGTAGAAAAAATGACGCGTACCAACTTTGCATTTATTGCGTTACTATCTTCAGATAGAAAAAAACCTGAAAGAGGCCATGCCGGCCTTTTTCCTGTTACCGTCGAAATTGCCCGTACACTACCGCTAGTACAGACGGTGACAGAAATGCCTTAACACCTAAAATTGTACGAATATCGGAACACATTCAGAGCACGCTCTCCGTCTCTAGATATTCGTCCATCATGGCTGTTGATTATTCGGCAAAGTTATTCTATTATATTTTAAGAAAACTTTATATAATATAAACAATAAGAATATTATTTTTAAAATATAAACAGAGAACAGGCTAATGAGAATTTTTTCGCGGTAAGTCGTGCGAGTAAATAATTTATTAAATACGAAAAAATCAGACGTTTCGGCTTACATTCGAGCCATCTTCAGTGTATCTGATCCATATACAATCAAAATTCTTAGCTGGTTAGATAAGAGAGTCCCCAATCATTCCGCTTCATTTATAAAGACACCAGATTAACAGTCAAGCGACCAAATAATTGAAGATGAATTCCATCAAACCGTGAACATAATCAATTAAAAATTAAATTAATTTCGTATATCCATATCCATATTTAACAATAACTTATGTGCGTCAACAAGATGACAGTTAGCAATCAAATGAGTAACTGTCAAAGATTTAACTTAAGCGTCGGTTTTCATGTAGATATGAGCAAGAACAATAAAAAACAAAGACGATACATCCGAACATCACAAGCATAGAAATACGACCTAGTGCAACATATCATTGAAATTAATGTAAATTGTCAAGAATTGAAATATATGCTTGATGTAAAAATTCCGTGTCAGATTGTAGATTTAGACCGTTCTTTTGTAACTTAAAGTGTAGCATTTTAGAAATACGTCGTCTATATAAAAATCGTTCGCTATCGACAATCTCAGTGTTCTCCCAATCAAAATTGTGGCCATGCTCCAATCTGTGTTCTGTGATAACTGAATGATTGTTATTGCTTTTTCTAATATCATTTCGGTGTTCTGATGTGATTCTCGTTTTTAACTTCCGCTTTGTCTGGCCGACATACGAAGCATCACAATTATTGCAATTAATTTTATAAACTACATGCTTTTTTGCCATGTTCGGTAACGGATCTTTGTGTGTTTTTATAAAACAGTTAAGCTTGTTAAGACTAAAGAAAGTCATGCTCACATTGAGATTTTTTGTGATATCCTCAAATTTTAATGAAAAATAGACAGGACTCTCAAATATTAAAAAACTAAATCGATATTAAAAAGGACATGTAAGAGTCAAATAAATACTTAAATATAAATATATCACATAAATACAAAGAAATTTAATTAAAGTTTAGAAAACCATTACATAATTATTCCTCAAGATATCCATACATATCCGTTAATTCACAATAGTCCTTGATAAATTTTTGAATGCTCGATGGGTGTCCAGAACCAAAATTTCTTTCTCAACGATTTACAGATAGAAAGCTTGAAATTTCTAGATATTGCATGTATTGCCAAAAAAACTGTTAATATTGATATATCACCTTGATCAAAAAGTTCCCGGAATTACCACCAGGTGATGCTCTGAGTCAGCTGATTTGAGTTCTGTTTTTTTGGTTAGGTTGCCATATCTATCATTGACATTTCCACCAAATTTTATCGCCATAGCTTGACATTTGTAAAAGTTACGCCGTCTTGAGTACATCTACCTCTGCACGTGTTTTCGATTTTTTACAGTTTTAAAAATGGAGTTGAATTTGCAATAACGAGTTTGTATTAAATTTTGCGTTAAAAATGGCATTCATCGAATTCACCCGATATGGCTCCCTGCGATTTTTTTCTGTTCCATTGAGTCAAAACTACGGGGAACGTGTTTTAACAGCCGAAAGGAGGTAATGGAAAAATCGAAGACGCGGTTTTGATGGCTATACCGACAACAGAGTTCCAGAAATGTTTCGAGAGCTGGATCAAGCGCTGGCATAAGTGCGTTGCAGTCGATGGAGAGTACTTTGAAGGGGACAATATCACTTTTGATAAATAAACTTGTATTTTGAATTTTCTGAATGAATTCCGAGAACTTTTTGATCAAGGTGGTATGCGAGAAAAACTGTATGTTAGATAAAACTTTATGAACACTCACCGTACATTCGAACATCTCAATGTGATAATTAAAAATTAGTTAAAAATATCAGACTCAGAGATAACAGAGTGGTCAATTATATATAAAAAAGTCGTAGATAATTTGTGAAACAATAAAATAAAACATGCTCGTGAAGTGATAATTATCACAGTCCAAAATGTAAAGATAAATTGTAAAAGAATGTAATTTTAAAAGACTGTTCCGAGATATGTATTCACTAAGACATCTCGCCATGTAATGATTTTTATTTTAAATTTTACCGATAGAATGGTATGACACAAATAGCGCCAGTGTCAAACTTTGTTTAAAATAGAAATATATGCTTCATTAAGACCTTCAGTGTCAGTTTGAAGATTAATACTATTCGCTTGTTTTTTAATATTTAGCATTTCCGAAATCAAACGTTTATTATAACATGGTTCTTCATCTAAAACTTTAATGTTATCCCAATCGAAATTATATTGCGTTTCATCCTATGTTTAGTTATCACAGAACGGGTAGTCGTGTTCCAATTAATATGTTTGCGATGTTTTGCAATCCTTGTTTTTAATTGTCTGCCCGTTTGTTCAACATAGGATGCATCACATTCATTGCAACAGATCTTATAGATAACGTTACATTTTTTTTTATTGTTCTAAACTATCTTTCTGCACTTTAATGTACTTGTTAAGCTTGTTAGTGCTGTGAAATGCAATTTTGATGTTATTATTGTGCATATGTTTGAATTTATCCGTGAACCCTGGGATAAAAGGCATCACGAATCAAGATACATTGTTATTGGGATCTATGTTATTTTCTTTGTTATTTCGTATTTTAAATTCTCTTTTATGAATGCTATTAATTCTGTTGTTAATAGTGTCAAAAATAAAATCAAGTGGATAGTCATTATATAAAAGCGTATTGATTATAAAATTTATATTTTTCAAATGATATTCTTTGTTAGAAAGCAATAAAGCCCTATCCATCAAATAAAAAATTATTCCTCTTTTATGAGATGTGGGATAGTTGGAAAAAAAGTTGATGAACCTGCCTGAAAGGGTTGGTTTCTGATACCAATCAAACCTTAATTGTTCATCAATGATCATTATCTTAGGGGGTGACCACGTCTCGATTGGACACCACCAATCACAGCGACCGGTGCTTAGGAGCTTTGTAGTCTCAAGCGCTGTGAATGGCTCGTGTCCAACTGAGCCGTGTCCAACTTGGTGCCACCCTTATCTTAGCATGGAGAAAATTAAGAGAGTTATTACCAATCTCTAGAGTAAATTGAAGTCGATCATGAACAGAATTAAAACACTCAAAAAATGAATCTATCATTTGATCTGGAATCGCGGCACACAGATCGTCCACTTATCTATAATAAAAAAAGAATTTGACTGTTAAACATATTAAGAGCTGTTTTTTCTAATTTTTGCATGACTAAGTCAGCGATGATAGGCGAAAGTGGAGAACCCATAGGTGTGCAGTAATTCCGTTTATATATAATGTTATTGAAAGTAAAATAAGAAGAATCTAAAACTAACCGTATTGCTATTAAAAATTCAGCTTTCGGTAGAAAACATTTCTTTGAAATATGATTCCAGATATCATTAATACAATCTAAAGCATAATCTATCGGTATGTTCGTGAATAGTGAAACGTCTAATAATATTAACTTATAATCTTTGTTAATTCTTGTTCCATTTAGGATATCAACTAATTGAAAACTATTATTAATGGAACTCTCAGCTTTAGGAATGGATTCCATTAAGATCTGGTGTAAAAAAGACGCTAAATGATGTAACGGACTACCTATCGATGATACTATGATTCTAAAAGGACAATTTTGTTTGTGAATTTTTTGTAAGGCGTAAGCTCTCGGTACTAATCCATCACTGCAACAAAGTTGTCTGTATTGAACTGCATTGATATAGTTTAAGTTTTTCCATCTGACAAGCACACTTCTCAATGATGTTTTTAGTCTATTATACGGATCTCTTTTTACTATTTCATAAGTATCAGTATCTGCAAGCATTTCTGTTACCTTTTCTATATAGAGATCTCTGTCCAAAGCTACTGTGACGTTACCTTTATCTGCGTGAGTAAACAATGATGTTCGGATGTGATTTTAGATATTCTTTTGTGATTAATTCTAAATTTGATATTTGATAATCGATGGGAGTTGTAAAAAGAGAAAAAGAAACTATGTTGTTGAGTATAGGAATTGATCAATTATATCCACTCTACTGATAATAGGAAATTTTCGGATGCTATGTTCAATGCTCTTAATGCAATCAAAGATAATGTTTCTCTTATTTCTATTAGGAAGAGCAAAGTTCTCACCCAATTGTAAAAAACACTGAACATCATAAGGAATGGAAATAGAAGAAAGATTTATAAACCATCTTTCTCTAATCGAAGATAATGAGTTGGTGATGTTTAATTTAGAAAAAGAATCAGGAAATATAGTATTATGATAATATGAATTTTTGTTATCTAACAGATCATACTCATTACAAGTAGAAGAAATCAAATTGTTTTGAGACATGTATAATCGAAGAATATTGTTTTGTGACATTCTCCTGTTGTAGAGACTGTGAGTGTGTCGGAATATTAGAATTGTCAACCGACACTTTTATAGACTTAATATTCTCAATTATTTGTTTTTTCTGTTTATTCAGTAACCAGTTAAACTTAGATATAATTCTTTCTTTTTCTTTGAAAGAAGAAAAAACAAGATTTTTCTTGTGTACATAAGAACATCACAAATTTCAATAGGCAAATAATAGGATAATGTGCTTGCCAAGTAGAGAACCTTCCTTCTATAATATTAATTTTTCCTATGTGTATCATTAAATTCATTATGTAATGTTTTTTGAATAAACACTTTTTTGCAGTTCATGAATTTGCGAGTTAAATTATGGTGATAAAATTTAATATCAAAGTTAACCAATCTATCTAAAATTTAAAATAAAAATCAGTACGTAGCGAAATGTCTTACAAGGGACCATCTCGGTTTGTACAACAAGTTATTGAAAATGCTTGATATCAGCGAAAGTTGATAACATAA
>NW_017296561.1:133619-135298 GCF_001594075.2 Trachymyrmex cornetzi | reverse complement strand
CCGGTCCCGCCATTTTCCTTATTTGCATCTTATGTTATCAACTTTCGCTGATATCAAGCATTTTCAATAACTTGTTGTATAAACCGAGATGGTCCCTTGTTAGTGAATACATATCTCGGAACAGTCTTTTAAAACTACATTTTTTTACAATTTATCTTTACATTTTGGACTGTGATAATTATCACTTCATGAGCATGTTTTATTTTATTGTTTCACAAATTATCTACGACTTTTTTATATATATTTGACCACTCTGTTATCTCTGAGTCTGATATTTTTAACTAATTTTTGATTATCACATTGAGATGTTCGAATGTACAGTGAGTGTTCATAAAAGTTTTATCTAATATACGGTTTTTCTCGCATATATCAATATTAACAGTTTTTTTGGCAATACATGCAATGTCTAGAAATTTCAAGCTTTTGATCTGTAAATCGTTGAGAAAGAAATTTTTGTTCTAGACACCCATCTAGCATTCAAAAATTTATCAAGGACTATTGTGAATTAACGAATATATATGGATATATTGAGGAATAATTATGGATCATCTGAAGATGGCTTAATAATAAGCTGAAACATGTAATGGTTTTCTAAACTTTAATTAAATTTCTTTGTATTTATGTGATATATTTATATTCAAGTATTTATTTGACTCTTATATGTTCTTTTTAATGTCGATTTAATCCTTAAATTTATCCGAAATTTTCGACACAAAAATCAGATTCTTTTTATGGTATTTAGGAACAGATAACAAAAATGCTGTATCAACCATTCCAATGATAGTTCCTCTTTCTTGAAGGTGGATGTTGAAAAAGAAAATTCAAATACCTCCCAGTATGGGTTTATGGTATCAAAAAATATAATAAAGAAATATATATATAAAATAAATAATAAATAAGTAAATAAATAAAGCTGTACGTTTATACACACACACACACGCACACGCACGCACGCACGCGCGCACGCGCACACACACACACACACACACACATACTTAAATAATAATTAATTAATTAATTAATTAATTTGTCAATAAATTTTTAGTAATAAATTAATAAAAATTTTGTAACATGTAGGACTAAAAGGACAAGTTACAATATCTTTATTTGTGTACTACAAAAAATTAATGTATATATAACTTACTTATCTATACAAAGTTATTATACATATGGGGCATTCTTTGCCAAATCGATCAAGCCTCTGTCCAAAATTGATATGGACGGATTTCAACGTTTGACCCCGGAAAATGTTCGTCTTGAAAAGAGCTTTTAAATGAAAATGTGGTCTTTTCGAAAATTCAAAATAGTGTCGCTGTATAACTTCGAAAGAGAAAAAAATAATTTAATTTTTAACTTATAACGCGCAAAAAATGTATGATAGCGTAAATTAAAAAATGCCTTTCATGATAAAAATTATTTGTTCGTTTACCGGCTTTAAATTTGTGTAATACAGTTTTTGTATTTTGTCATTTTTATTTTTTTTTTCGTATTTTCAAAATTTTATGTTTTTTTTAACTTTTTTAAAATTTTTTGGCTGTTAATCTTGAATATGTATTCCATACTTCAAATAAATTCTTCAAGTAAATTCTACACCTGTTGCAGCGTTTGAATATCTTTTGATTATCAAAGTCTTTGAATCTTTGATAGTGAATGAATGATTCTTTAGAATTTCGGGTACA
>NW_017296561.1:131471-132640 GCF_001594075.2 Trachymyrmex cornetzi | reverse complement strand
ATTTTTACCTCACGCCATAGACCTTTGTAAAGTGTGTACAAAATTATACGATATGTTTTAGATTTGACAAATATCCATTTGTGTCCGTATAGCTCCGTCAAAGATCAGTTAGATTGAAATATCAATTACTTATTTTGAAAGTAGAGATTTCAAACTTTAAAATGCTTTTTTGAAAATCTCATTATGACTATTTTTAACGAAGTTACTCTAACCTTTTAACGAAGTTAAAAGATCATTATGTGATGTCTTTTTTGATCAGAATTTTCGAAGTGCTCTTGCCATTTTCTGAAAAATAGTGGTTACCGCCGACATTAGCGTAACCCAATGTGCACCACGAGAGTTTTGGGTTACCGCGAAAAAAGAAGACTTGAAGTTGGCGCTAATGTAAAACTCTCGCTTATAGACGCACATTCTCGAACTCGCTTAGCGCGAACTTCAAGTCTTCTCTTTTCTCGATTGAGGCTATTGAGAAGTTCGCGCTTTGTAACAAAGATAGTCGCATAATGCAAATTTTTTAAATGCCACGCAGACACTTGCGAACATTCGAAGTTGCCCGCATAATCGCACTTCTGGAAGAAGGGTACAGTGTGCGTTATGTAGCGCAACGTGTCGGTGTATCCGTATATGTAATAAATAGATCGTGGTTACGATATCAAGAAACAGGACAATACACGAGACGTCAAGGAAATGGCCGTCATCGTATAACAACAGTTCGACAAGATCGAGAAATTGTTCGCCACGTTTTGAAAAGACGAACGATTACTGCAAGGTATGTTCGACGTGAAGTTCCTACTTTACATCATGTCAGCGAACAAACGATTCGTCGTCGCTTAAGAGAGGTGGGTCTTCGTTCTTGCTCTCGTGCACTGATGCCAAGACTTACACTTGCACATCGTAATCTTGCGCTCGTCTTCAATTTACTCAAAATCACATAAATTGGACCGCGAGGCAATGAAGAAACGTTTATTTTTCGGACGAGTCGCGTTTCTGCCTTTACGGCAATGATGCTCGCATACGCACTTGGCGCCGACAAGGGGAGCGTTATGATCGACGTTGCGTTATGCAAATAAGAGCTCATAACGGCGATTCAGTGATGGTATGGGGATGCATTTCGATGACGAGACGAACTGAATTAGTAATTTTGCCACCTCCAGCAATGACGGCTATTC
>NW_017296561.1:130641-130945 GCF_001594075.2 Trachymyrmex cornetzi | reverse complement strand
CCACTATTTTTCAGAAAATGGCAAGAGCATTTCGAAAATTCTGATCAAAAAAGACATCACATAATGATCTTTTAACTTCAGGTTAGAGTAACTTCGTCCAAAATGGTCATAATGAGATTTTCAAAAAATCATTTTAAAGGTTGAAATCTCTACTTTCAAAATCAGTAATTGATATTTCAATCTAACTGATCTTTGACGGAGCTATACGGACACAAATGGATATTTGTCAAATCTAAAACATATCGTATAATTTTGTACACACTTTACAAAGGTCTATGGCGTGAGGTAAAAATTACACGAAAAT
>NW_017296561.1:130072-130527 GCF_001594075.2 Trachymyrmex cornetzi | reverse complement strand
AAATTCTACCCCCCACCTACCATCCGCTGGGGGTGAAAGGGTAGGTAACTTTAAAATTTTTAATGAAAAAACCCCCATGTTTTATTGCAGATTTCGCTTATGCAGAAAAAGTCGTATTAACCCTTTAACGCCGAGATGTGCTGAATTTCGACATGGATTTCAACCCCCAACGATTAGCAAAAAAGAACGTAGACAAGTATTGGAAGGTCCATTTGTATGTAATAAGGTATCAGAAACGTGTTCCCGATAGTTAACTTCGAAAACGTGTACTGTGTACAGTCTTCCGATACTTGTCTACGTTCTTTTCTGCTAATTGTTGGGGGTTGCAATCCATGTCGAATTCAGCACATCTCGGCGTTAAAAGGTTAATACGACTTTTTCTGCAGAAGCGAAATCTGCAATAAAACATGGGGGTTTAGGTAACCCTAAACTTTTCATACGAAACATTTTTCTCT
>NW_017296561.1:127505-129784 GCF_001594075.2 Trachymyrmex cornetzi | reverse complement strand
AGAGAGAGAGAGAGAGAGAGAGAGAGAGAGAGAGAGAAAGAGAGAGAGAGGCTAAGGAAGAAAGAAGGCATGAATATAACATAAATTTACTGGCAGATTGGCAATAGCATTTTTTTAATTTATTAATTTTTGCATATTATTATTTTATTTTATATTATTCTTATTATTATTTTCATCACTTCAATAGGTGCCGATCACTAGATTGCATTTCTAAAACACAGAATAAGAACACAATTAATAACAGATTTATTAACACTTCTTTTGTCTAAACATTATGTGTATGTATTATTATTAAATACTTATTAATATGGTATCTAATATCCATCATTTTCAATGACTAAGTCTTCTGTACATTGAATTTATTAAGTTTTGTGTATATTCCACTCGCACAGATAATTCGTTCCACACGTGATGCACGCGGTATCTTAATTCTTCCCTGGTTCTTAATCGGCCTGTTATCCATGATGATTTTATTTGGGGCCAAACATTTTCAATAGAATTTAAATCCGGAGATTTTGCTGGCCATCGAATTTGTTGAATGTCCGGATTTACTTCGAACCACGCTTGCACCAATCTAGAAGTACGAACGGCACTGTTGTCTTACACAATTCTTACGATCGGATACTGTTCTTCTTGATAAATGCGTCTAATACCAGGTTTCAATACTTCTTCTAAGATTTCTACATATTCTTCGGCATCCATTCTTGGTGATATCTCTACGAGATCTAATAATCCACTGGCAGTCATGCTTCCTCAAAATCTTAATGTGATTCTCCCACTATATCCTGATAGGATAACGTATTTTGGGTTTAATCGTTCTTCAGCTGGTCGCCAGACAAGATATCGTCCATCTTCTGCGGATGAGAAAACTTTATCATCCATCCAAACAACAGCGTTCCATTCTTCCTGATATGTATCTAAATATTCTCTTGCAAACTGCATTCTTTGCCTTCGATGTTCTGGCTTTAGTAGTATTTTCTTTACCGCAAGACGAGAGTGGGCATTTGCTTCATGTAACTAAGCGATGTATAACTGTTCTTAATGAAATATTCAAATTCCTATTTCGTAATACAGTAGCAGCTGCATCGAACGGATTATCTTTCATAGCACTGACGATTTCTTCATCTTATTCCTGTGTTGTTTTTTTAGGACGTGTGTTACGCTTGCGACGATCTTGAAGATTGTTTATTCCCCCTTCTCGATACTTGGTAATCCAGCGTGCAATCATTTGACGACTGCAGCCCATAATGCGCGCTGTTACGTCCTGCCCTCTTCAAGAATATAATTTTGTTTTTTTTGTGTGTGTTCGTTTCGTGTTAGAATATTTTTCTTTTCCTTCCTCGCATCGTTCACCAGAATATTTTTGTTAATTAACTAATGACATTCTTAGTGAGAATTTTGCTCAGCGATATGCGATCCAGTCATATCGATGCTGCGTGACGCGCGTGCCGCGAGAGCCAATAGGAACGCCCGTAAAGCGCGTACCTCGTACCGATTCATCGCGACGAATTTCCAATTTGGATAACTCCGCGTAGAGTTAAATAATCATTTTCATACGTTACGACCGTTATGTCGTTACCATCCTACGCGAGATTTGGGAAAAACTAAATTACTCCGAGCATCTCGACGCCTGTAACCTAGCGGAATAAGAATAAGTCATCGCGCACCAATCACGGCTCGCGATGCGCGTGTCACGCATTGCTCCGATTTCTCAGTGACTTTTTGCAACTTTGGGCAGGATATTGTTAATTTAAGGTCTCGTGTTACATTCAACATATTTTTGCGTTTAGGGTTAACATAATTTGATGATCGCGACCACCCGAAATTAATAAGTAAACGCGAATCAATCGCGTTAGCGAGCACCGATCAATCGGGAGTCGGAGGGAGCAGTACGGACCACGGAGAGGGCCCGCGCGGACCACGGAGAGTGGCCAAAAATTTAATTAATTAATGACCCCAAAATTTTATTAATTAGCGTAAAATTTAATTTGACCCCTTATTTTTCTTAACTTTTTATTTAAATTCGTGACAACTGTGCTAAGTTTCAGTTCAATTTAACTAATATTATATGGCGAAAAAGTCCTTTTTCGAATTTATCACGTACGCCATTTCTGGGAAATTCGCGCTTCCCTTTCCTCCCGACTCGCGAACGCCTATATAAACGGGGCGAAAATTGAGCCCGTCGTCATTTTTCCCGATCAAAGTATGAAGAAAGGATCTTTCTTGTGGAATATCTCTAATAAATTGCAATACGGAAGGAAAAGAAGTACAAATGGCTA